>NC_058135.1:131576314-131616285 GCF_016433145.1 Gracilinanus agilis
CTTATATATTATATATAAATATTATATATATTATTATATAATAGTTGCATATTATATAATATGTAAATATTTCAATAGATATTACATTTTAATTTCAATTCAAATTTTCAATAAATGTTACATTTGTTGCTATATTACATTTATTGAAATATATATTATAGCAACATATATTGCTGGGGAAGGTAGGACAGAAGTCAGTTTACTTATAGAATTCTCAAGACTGGACAGTAACTCCTATTTTGAATAAAATTCAAAGGCTAATAATATAAAGTTGTTGGAGGGGCATGTTTTTGAACCCTTACCTTAGTCTTAGAAACAGTACAATGTATTGGTTCCAAGGCAGAAGAGCAGCAAGGGCTAGACAATGGGGATTGTGACTTTCCTGGGGTCACACAGTTAGAAGTGTCTGAGGCCAGATTTGCACCCACATCCCTGTCTCTAGGCTTGGCTCTCAATCCACTGAGCTACCTAGCTGCCCCCTGATAATGTAAAGTTCTCTTACCATGGTTCCTTGCAATCACTTTTGAGAATTATAGGGTAGAATGACCTTAGTCTGGAAGTTTAATAGCCCTTAGAACTAAAATGTGCTTCTGAGCTCAGTAAGGGGCAATTTAATAAAGAGAAAAGTTCAAAGTTTAGCAATCAATAAAACATTGAGCAAAGAAGCACCTAATAGAATAGTTCTAAACAAGAGGACAAAGGACAGAACTCTGTTCAGCCTCGGTCCCTGAAACTTCCAGTATAGCCTAACTGACAGGAGAAGAACTTTCTCAATGACTAAGAAAACTGATTGGAAAAGCTATATGGAGCATTCAATTTTTTGATTGAGAAGCTTGATGGATAGAAAAAGAAAGGTCCATTGCTATTAGATGATAAAAACGGATTGAATATAGTAGTAACTTTCTCTGCAGGGGAAAGGCTTACTAATCACAGCACCTCGGAGTTATAAATGAGATTTGATGGGATGGCACTGATACCTGACATATGGTTCAGAAAGGAGACATCTTCAAAAGAAAAAATAATAGACAAAACACAGAGAAATTAAAGTATGAATACATATCATATATATGTATATATTCAGATAAAGATACCCAGGAACCTTAGTGGAAAAGACAGTATCATAGAAAATGTCCACATGAAGATCATTGTCATGAGAGAATATTCCAGATTCTATAAGAAAAGAGAAAAATGAAGGGGAAAACAAGGAGTTCAGGCTATGTGCCACAAGTCTAGCACAGAAACATAATAAAGCAACATGAGGTTTCAATTACTAGATAACTGCCAGAATTTTCTCAGCCATAAGCACAACAATTTATTAACTACTAGATTGCTTTTGTGATGATTTTATTCTGCAAAAGATTGGAGGAAAGAGAGAGAAAGAACAAAAACAGAGATAGTGCTATTCTGGACCTCACTTTTTAACTAATAGGAGTAAGAGAAATGATAAGAACCTGAGAAATAAGTGACTACTACATCTTAAAATTTCATGTTAATGGAGCAGAGAAAGCCAGGCATAGTCATAAGCAAACTAGATTTAGGGAGAAAGATTCCAAAGGGTTTGAGAAAAGAATGGGGAAAATTACATGACCTAAAATTCCACACTGGAGGCCAGCCTAAAAAAGGATAGGAAGCAATCAAGAAGGAAATTCTGAAGACAAACAGAAATAATCCTGAGAGTTACCTAAACAGATCAATGTGGATGTCAAAGTAACTTCTTAGTGACCATAAGTATTAAGGAAAAAAAAAAGACGTAGACAAAATTAAAGCAAGGGAAAATTTTGGAAGGTGAAAAGAACCTTCACATAAGGAGCACTAAAATTCAGTATGCATCTAGTCTGACAATGAATGTTAAGATCAGCAAAATGGATTCAGTCATTATAACTATACTAGGTTTGAAGGAGAAGTAGGACAACTATTATGAAAGAGACAAGGATAAAAGAAATGGAGAAAAAGCAAAACGTTCTACTCTTATTTTCATTCTTTTTTATTTTCTGTCCAGGAGAGTACTATTGGGCAGGAAAGGATACAGCGGAAATAACTAATGGAGAACTAAAATCCAATATATATGAGGAGATAGTAAAAAATGTGGCTAGCTCTCTTGAACAATTTTAACTCAAGTGCAGGCAAAGTACATCCTGTCAAAATAACTGTTGATTGTCTCTGCTTAGCTATCATCAGTTTCTTAATAATTACAGGAAAAAAGAGAGAGAAAGAGGGGTGAAAGACAGACAGAAACCTGGAAACTAAAGAATGGCCACCATTGTCCTAAGTTTTGTAATGCAGGATTGATGCAAGATCTCTTGCATTTGCAAAATCATCCTAGGCAATCCTGGCAGTTAGGGGAATGGAACTTTGACCCAGCAAGTCCCTGTCTCAAGACCTGACTTGGAGATGGAACTATAAATACCCCTGGAGAACCAATCTGGGGGTTCTGATTTCCTTGACCTCACCCAGACACTTAGCTACCCCCTGGACTTTCCCTTGGGACCCCAGGAGGGCAAAGGAGGTGTGGTTGTTGGGTTGTAGAACGTGGGCAGTAATTGGTTAAGTTAGCCTAGCCAGGACACCACTAAACCAATTCATTACCTTCATTTGACAAGCTGGTAGACCACTCTTCATTAGGGCAGTAGAATTTATCCCTGGCTGAGGGGCTGGTCCCCTCAGCCTGATCTTTCCTTCTGAGGCCCTCTGCCAGAACTGGCCATTCACCCCTAGCAACAGCTTCCCCAGACCCTAACCCTCTTCCCTCAGTTTACCCCGTTGTTTAAATAAACCCCTTGCCTGATTCTGGCTCATAGGTGAATTGCTGCAAGGCTATGGTCTGATCTTTTGATTTTGGATTTGTTATGGCCTCACTACTTGACTGGCTGATTGGTACTAATTGATTATTGTGCTGTATGATGACCAGGTCTTGTTGGTGTTGGGACATATCTTTTGCTGGCTTGACATGGGTGACATGGAACCATGGATCCCTCCCAATCAGAACCCCCAGGTTGGTTCTCCAGGGATATTTATAATCCTAGCTCCAACAGTCAGGTCTTGAGACAGGGACTTGCTGGGTCAAAGTTCCATTCCCCTAACTGCCAGGATTGCCTAGGGTGATTTTGCTAACGCAAGAGATCTTGCATCAATCCTGCATTACAGATTCAATAAGGAGAAGAATGTAGGGTCTATACAATATAAGCCAGTGAGCATGCCATTCATTCCTAGCAAAAGTCCAAAATGCTTTATAAAAGGGATAGTGAATATTAAGAAAAGTAAGTGGTGGCCACAAAGAACCAATAATGGCTTCGTCAAGAACATTTCATGAAAGATTGACCTTGCTTCATATTTTTTGTGAAAGAACTGCTAGACTGTTAAATCAGAAAAAAATGTTTTAGATATAGGAACTTACTAAAAGGGAAGCAAAGCATTTGACAAAAGATATCATAGAGTCCTTGTAAACAAGATTGAAAGATGTGGGCTAGAAGACAATTAAGTGGCCTGGGGAAACAATGAATAATAGCTTAAGGTCAACTTGGAGGGAGGTCTCTAAGCAAGTACACCAGACATCTATCTGTCCTTGGATTTGTTGTGTTTAAATTTTTTAGTAATGGTATGCTTATCAAATCTGTAGATAAGGTAGAAGACATAGTTAAACAAAATGAATGACAGAGTAAAGACCCAAAATTATAAACAGGTTAGAAAACTGAATGATTTATGATAAGATGAAATTTAATAATGTACAATTTTAAAAAATTAAAGTCTAAAACTGGGCTTAAAAATCAATTGGACAAATAAATATGGGAGAGGCATGACTAGATGACAATTCACCTTAAAACATTGTGGTATCATCAATGAATTACAAGCTTGATGTGAGTCAGTGCTATGATAAGGCACCTCTAAAAGTTAATGTGATGTTAGGCTTATGAGAGACAGATAGTCCAAGATAGGGAAGTGATCATCCAGTTGTATTTTGTCCTTTTCTGAACCTATATGGGAGGCTGAGTTCAGTGATAGGGTCCCATTTTCTAGAAAGGCCATGGAAGAATATTCAAAGAAATTTCAAACTGCTTGCCTTCTCAGTGAGGGGGAAGGAAGGGAAAAGAAAAAAAATTGGAATTAAAGAAATTTTAAGATAAACATTAAAAATTGTTTTACATATAACTGGATAAATATATTTAAAGGAGGGGGAAAAGAACATTCAAAGAAGGTGGCCTGGATGATGAATAGGCTCAAGATCAAGCTACATGAGACTCCTTTAAAAAAGGTAGAGATGTTTAACCTGGAGAAGGAAAGACTGATGGGCAAGAGAATAGCTGCCTTCAAGTATCTAAAGGACAATTTAGAAGAGTAATTCTGAAAGGGTCCCCAAGACCCTTTTAGGGTATCTGCAAGGTCAAAAACATTTTCATAACAATACTAAGTTGTTTTGATTTCTAACATGGTTAACTCTCTATAAATATGTCACATAAACAAAAGCTCTTTGAGGAGTCTTCAATCATTTTTAAGAGTGCAAAAGTGTCTGGAGACCAAAAAGTTTGACAATCCCTGAGAAGAAGAAGGATTATGCTTATTCTGCTTGATCCCAGAGGATAGAACTAAGAATAATGGGCAGAAATTACAGAGATTTATAGCTATTCAAAAGTTGAATGGGTTGCCTTCCAAGGATATGGGTCCCCCCATCCCCTATACATACAAACACACACATATGCACATGTACACATAAACACTAGGTCTCCTGGTCATGTCCAGAGGACCTCTCATTTGGGATGCTGTCCAGGGCAATTCTGTCCAGTTGTGGGTTTCACTAGATGACCACTGAAGCCCCTTCTAATTCTGAGATGCCTCAGTTCTGAATGTAAGCTTTAACATGTTACAAAAATATGAGCTGTGACTGTATGAGTTAAGAGAGAAATGGGAATACAGGCAAACATAAAGTACAACTGGAAAAGGCAGTTGAGAGATTTGTATAATATATGTTTGCCCTACTTGTCAAGCTCTACCACCATCCCTGTTTTGTTCATTAGTGTGTTTCATTCAGGGCCATCTCATTATTCCTGACTTGTAAAAGTCATCCCTTTTTTTATCCACCCTCTAGCCTGATCTTGTGACACCAACACATTTTTCTTTTGATAAAAATACAATGACACTCAGCATTAAAACTCTGCTCTGCCCTGGTGAGACTGCCACTGGCAGTATACTATATTTTGAGTCTGAAGACAGATGTTTGAACATGCTACTTATTGTCTATGTGACCTTGGGTAAATCACTTGATATCCACAAGCCTCAGTTTCTGTTTGTAAAATGAGGAGGGTGAGAGATAACACGTAGTCTCCAAGTACTTAAATATGTAATCTACAGGGTGTTTTTATCATGCAAAACTCACTCCCATATTGGTCATTGTTATAAGAATACACTCATACAAAATTAATCCCCCAAAAATAAAATCATAAATATACTGAAGTGAATGATGACTCCAACAGTTCTTTCTCTGGAGGTGGATAGCATTCCCCATCATAGGTCCTCAGAATTGTCCCTGATAATTGTATTGCTGAGAATAGCTAAGCCTATCACATTTGATCAGTCCACAATATTACTGTTATTGTGCAATGTTCTCTTGATTCTGCTCATTTCACTCTGCATCAGTTCATTTAGATCTTTGCAGGTTTTTCTGAAGCCATCCTGCTTGTCATTTCTTATAGTACAAAGGTATTCCATCACTTTGTTCAGCCATTCCCAATCAATGGGCATCCCTTCAATTTCCAATTCTTTGCCACTACAAAAAGAGCTGCCATAAGTATTTTTGTACAAGTAGGTCCTTTCCACATTTTTATGATCTTTTTTGGGATATAAACACAGCAACATTATAATCTTCATTTCTTAAATAAGTAAAAATAATAACTTAAAATAACTTTCTTAGAAAATTTATGGTATAGCTTCTTCCCCTTTTTAACTAACATTATACCAATTATGCATCATAGATGTAAAACCACAAAGACCTTAAAGGGCATTGAGGCTAACACTTTCATTTGAGTATGACAAGAGAACTAAGGTTAAGTAACTTTCCCCCATGTCAAACTGGTAGTAAATGGAAGAGCTGGGATTTGAACCCAAGTCATCCCACTTCAAATGCAATCGTCTTTCCACTGTATCATTCAGCCACCATGTGGAGATGCTGAAAATGTAAACGCTTTTTTTGAATTCTCCTGAAATTTCTCAAATGTGATCTTTAAAAATACCATCCTTCATTCTAAAAATCAGCCGTTCATTACAAAACAATTTTCCAGCACTGCCAGGATGGATAATTGTTTGACTATTAAAGTGTAGATGGTGATTTATAACCCTCATAATGGCAACAATCTCCAAACGATCACTCTGAGCTGCCACAGAAGACGTACCTCGTCTGTTGCTGCATGAAATACTGTACAACAATTTGCAATGATGCACATATCTTATTACCTGCTGGTAATAACCTATCAGTGAGGACGACAGTTTAATTATACTGCACATCTCCTGCTGGCAAATAACTGAATTCCAAACCTTTCTACTATTTTCCAGCAATCCCTCACAGAGACACGGGAGCCCAAGTTACTATCCCTCTCCTCAGATTTTGCACTTAGGGTTATACAACAAAAATGAGATTTTTTTTTAAGGCAACAGTTGAATCTCTGTTAAATACAGAAGCATGTCTAATAGAAGAATTCTCAATGCTATACCTTCAAATATTTTCCCTTAAAGCTAATAGCACTTTTGTATGCATGTATAATTATTTTACTACCTGTTAATTTTAGGTCATTTTATTTATAATTACAGCAATATATCAAAAATACATGTGTACTTATGCATATATATGTAGATATTATGTATACGCATATAGAAATAATCCAATTTGTTATTTGTAATGACTTTTTAGGATGGGGATGGAAGCAATACTGAGGAAATTAAGGTTATATTGAAATAACATCAATAAAATGTTCATAAATATATGTTATTTTTTAAATTTATATATGCTGAGATGGTGGGGTAATAATTAGGTGGCACAATGGATAGAGTAGTAAACCTGAATTTAAATCTGGCCTTAGGCACTTACTAGCTAGCTGTGTAACTCTGGACAAAACACTTGGCCCTATTTCTTTATCTATAAAATGAGACAGAAGGAAATGGCAAACCACTCCATATATTTGCTAAGAAAATCTTAAATGGAACCAAGAAGAGGTGGACACACCTGAAACAATTGAACAAGAGCAGCAAATATTGAGGTGAGGAAATATATCCCATGTACCATTAAACACAGCTAATGTCAATTAGTTTGACTAAATTTTTTTTCACTATTTTTTTCTTATTCTTTGACCCAAGGGAAGATTGACTGGGTAGGTGTAGAGAAAGGAAATGAGAATAATTTATATCAAAAGACAGCAATAAAATTCATATCCATATCTCCATTGTTTCCATGACTACAATTGTGTAAACAAAAATTCAAAGACATCTTAACTCTGCTTCATTAGACTGATCAATTTTAGCCCCAAAGAAGTACACACTTCCTCCTCTCCCCAGAGAACGGGGAGGCTATGAGCATGGAATGTGGCACAAACATCAAACACCATTGCTAGCCTGGCTGCTTCTCTTGACTAGTTTTCTTTCAAGAGAGGGATCCCTCAGAGTAGTTGTCATAGCAAGAAATAACTATGACGTGAAAACAAAGGACATTAATTTGTTTTTATTTATTTTTCAATTACATGTAGAAAACTTTTGACAATTTTCATCAAACATTTTGCAATTCAAATTCTCTCTCACCCTCCCTTCCTCACCCTCCCCAAGATGGTAAAAAATCTGTTATAGGTTATACCAGTGCTGTCATAAAATGCATATTTCCATATTCCTCATGCCATGACAGAAGATACACATCACACATACAATAAAAACTCATGAAGGAAATAAAGTGAAAGATGACATGCTTTGATATGTAGTCAGGCTCCAACAGTTCCTTCTTTGGCTGTGGATAGCATTTTTTATGAATCCCCTGGAGTTATCTTAGAACTTTGTTTTGCTGATGATAATTTGGCCCTTCACAGTTGATCATCAAACAATATTTCTGTTCCTGTGTGCATTGTTCTCCTGGTTCGGATCACTTCACTTTGCATCAGTACCTATAAGACTTTCCAGGTTTTTCTGAGCTCATCCTGCTCATCATTTCTTAGAGAACAATAGTATTCCATGACAACTAGATACCAAACTTGTTCAGCCATTCCCCAACTGATATATACTCATGCTTCAGTTTCCAATTCTTTGATGCTACAGAGAGCTGCTAAAATATATTTTTGTACAAGTCCTTTTCCCTGGTCTCTGATCTCTTTCTGATAAAGACTAGAAGTGAGTGATATTTCTGGGTCAAAGGCTATTCTAGTTTTATTGTCCTTTGGGTATGGTTCCATATTGCTCTCCAGAATGGTTGTTTCCTTTCACAATTCCACCAACAGAGTAGTATTGTGCCAATTTTCCCACACCCCATCCAACATTTCTCAATTTCCTTTTTGGTCATATTAGCCACATTGATGTATAATTAGAATCTTCTCCTCAGGTCTCTAAATCCCAGCATCTCACTTTTGTTCTCAGGTTACATCCTTATGTTTTGGAGATAAAATTTTTGTGTGATCCTACCCCTCTCTTTTCCCATGAACGTGACTGGGAAAACTTTTCTTTACTCAGGCTTTACTTTTGTCCTTTTATTTCTTCTACTTCAAGTGATTATTAATAAATCTTATAAAATATAATACTTGGAGTTATTGGAAATTGATTTAAATCTTACATTATGACAACCAGAAGTCTGGAGTTTAGAATCCTTGCTCCTCTCTAAGTTGGTAGAGCAATTTTTTTTAATAGACAAAAAGGCAGATTAGTTTTAAAAGCCTCTGCTGCCTTCACTGATCCTCCTCTCCTGCCTGCCACTGCTGTTGCTATTGCAATTGCCGCTGCCTCCCATATTTGTCCAGACACTGCCTGGGGATCCTTGTGAGCTGCTTTCTACACAGCTGGTAAAGTATAAATTTGCCTCACACTGCTAACACCTGAGTGCTTGCTGCTGCCTTGGAAGCCCAGGTGTTTCTCTAAGGCAACAATTATCTTCCTCGGGGCTTTCACCTGGGGGCAAGCTTCTACCCTCTTAACTCCCTTCCAACATAGCTGGGGAGAACAATCAAGGGAAGCAGCAATCCCCTGCCAACATGACAGTGGAAGCAAGTGGCACCCTGGCATTTGTACCCCTGGGGGGAGGGGAAGAAAGGTTACTCTTCCAAACCTCTTAACTTTACTCGGTACATACTAGGGTAGCACCACCTACAGACAGGAATTAGACATTGCAAGCATGGCCTACTTTCCTGCCTATCTCAAACAGCTCCCATTTCTGGAGAGCCTTACCAAGCTTGCACAACTTACAGCTTTAGTAGGTCTTTTCTTACTGTTGTTCCTGCGTATACTGATTGGATGCCTTACTGTTAGCTTGAGTAAAGATTCAGAGGGGAGATTCATCTCCCTACACCCCCTTGCCATTTTGGCCTGACCAGTTTCTGCAACACAGCTACTATGGGGTTCAGCCTAGGTGTGGGTATAGGGAACCCTGGAATTGTGACCAAAGGAATCTGAATGGAAGATGATACTTGGGAGGGGAAGGAATCTTTAAGAGTCTGGAGTTGAATTGTAAGCCTTTTCAGACTCCATTATCATTGTTAACTGTTTCAATTAGTTATCCTCCGAATAATGAAGAAGTCTCTGTAACACAACTATCAGATTTGGAGAAAAGGACTCTTGAATTCATTGCTCACATCCTATCACATATATTGTATTTGCTGATTGTTTGATTTAAGATTTAATTTTGTGTTTTAAGTTCACATATTGGAGTTATTGGATATTGGTTTAAATCTTACATAAATAAGTATGAGGTGGCTCAGAATTGTTTTAATTTACATTTCACAATCAATAGCTTAGAGCATTTTTTTCAAATGACTATAGCTAATTTTGATTTCTTCATCCAAGAACTGCCTGTTCATATCCTTTGACCATTTATCAATTGAGGAATTCTTTGTATTTTTACAAATGTGACTTACTTCTCTGTGTATCTACGAAATGAAGTCTTTGTCAGAGACACTTGCTATAAAATGTTTTTGCAATTTGTTTTTTTCCTTCTAATCTTGGTTGCATTGGTTTTCTTTGTACTAAAACCTGTTAATGTAATCAAAGTTATCCATTTCATTTTTCATAATATTTTCTATGTCTTGTTTGTTCATAAATTCTTTCCTTATCCACACATCTGACAAATAAAGGGCATTAATAAAATTATTTAAACATTTGTTCATAATAAATTTTGGTCACATATCATCTAATTTCTGGTAATTTTCTATTAAAAGAGAGTATTTCTGTTTTAGACATTGGTTTTAGCATACCCTGAACACCATGTCCAGAAATGGGCAAAGCCACTGCATGACTTTTGTTCAGCATTATGAAAATATTACTTCCTATGAACACTTTGGACAATTAAACTAATAAGCTGACTAGCTCCAGATATAATATGAACACTTCCATGATGTGATATATGTGTGTGTGCATGTGTTTAAAAAGCCTGGCTTAGGAAACTTTTCCTTTCTTAACCTGCTATTGTTGGTATAATTCAAAGAACATTTAAAAGGGATTAATCTTCCTTGGCTTCTGTCCCTCCTGAAATTGCTTTACTTTACAGGATCCTGGATGTACCTTAGATATCAATTGATAAAAAAGCCTTTGCTTACAGATAAGCCAACCAGCATCCAGAATCTAAATTACTTAAGCTGAGTCTCAGAAGCAGTTAAGCCATAGATTCAAGATCCAAACTCTGTGCCCTCTAATTCTAATTCCAACAGTATTTGCACTGTATCACACTGCTCCTTCTTCATATGTCACATATGATATATGTATACAAATACATATGTATATATTTTATATACACACATATATGTACATATTCTTATTTATTATATGCAATGACGCTCTAGAATGAGAAAGGGAAGAATATTGGGCAAAATTAAAGATATGTTAAATAATTTCAATAAAATGTATGGAATTAAAAATAATGTCAATAAAACATAAGTATTGAACATATGGTTTATTTTCATATCTATGTATATGCTGTATCCCCAACCAATCCCTTATCCCGAAAAGAATGATAATTTCATTTTGCCTTTGTATACCACTCACTTAATACAGTGCTTGGCATATAATAGGAATTTAATACCCATGTGTTCAATCAAACTAAAAGATTTAGTTTTAGATTTAGAAGAAGAGGGCCAGAGTTCAAATATATATTCTGCTATTCATTCATGTGTTTATTCATTCTCCAGAGTAATTCATTTAAAAGACATTCTTACGTACTTACTATGTATAAGGTGGGCAGTAGAAAGTGCCCACAGCATCAGATCTGGAGTCAGGAAGACCTTAGTTCAAATCTGCCCTCAGATACCTACTAGCTGAGTGACCTTGGAAAAGTCACTAAACTCTATATGCATCAGTTTCCTCATCTGTAAAATAAGCTACAGAAGGAAATAGCAAACCAATCCAATATCTTTGCCATGAAAACCTCTAATAGTGTCATGAAACATTAGACATAATTAAAATAATTGAACAACAAAATGTGTAAGGCATTGCAGGAGACCTTAGGGCTACAAAGTGAAAAACATGGCCCTGCTTTCAAAAATTTGGTGAGGAATGGGAAGATAAAACATTTAATAACATTGTGTTCCTGAGTAAGTCATTCCTCCTTCTGGACCTTAGGATCTTTATGTGTAGATGAAGGAATTAAACTATTAAGGGATGTCCAAAGTCCCTTTTCCCCCTAAACCAGTGATGGGCAAACTTTTTTAAAGAGAGGACCAAAAGAAAGGAAATGCTCATCTGTCAGTCTGTTTCTAAAGCAACTTTTTCAAGGTTTCATTGTATTGTATCCTACTCATTGTATTCTTCAGATTAGGAATAATGTTGCCCCCCCCCATGGGATAGAACATTTCAGGTGCTGCATCTGGCTCATGGGCTGTATTTTGCCCATCATTGCCCTAAACCCTTTCACTACATACCTCCTTCAACAATGGAAGATTCAGGCACCATACCCTTTGAAGGTTATGCTGCTGGATGGCTAGGTTACCAAAAGCAAAGGCAAACACATTAGCAGACTGTGCTAATCATAGGAAAATTGATCCTGACAAAGTGTGCCACTAAAAACTATTCAAAGTAACAGAGGCTGCAGAACCACTATGTTATTACCACATTTTATGTGGTAATATTTTTGACAATCTTCAAAGTAAATGGAAATCTGAAGATGACCTGAGACATAATTTAGAAACAGAGAAGTACAGTCCGTCAATAAACATTTACTTAAGCCAACCATGTGCTCAGTGCTAGGGATGCAATATTGAAAAAAGTAGAATAATGAATCAAAATATGAAAAAAAGTTCAGTTCTGTCATTTGCAAGGTTCAATCTGGATTGATCAGAGTCAGAAAGGAGAAAGAATTAGATGAAATTAGAGAAAGTATACTGACAACTATAGGCTTGAAAAACAAAAAAGGCAATGAAAAGTATATAAATGTGCTTTTAAAAGTGGAAAATAATTCAACTCAATTTTGACTCACCAACAGAAGGAATGTTAGGACTAGTGATTTTTCACCCAAACAGGAACAATTCAAAGTATTCACCTTTGTCAGGTATCAAAATCTCTAGCATTGGTGAAAAGAAAAGCCTGAGACTTAACAAAACATTACAAAATATTTATAGAAAATTTAGATTTCTGAATCTCAGGTGCAGGTCAATCAAGCTAAAATGAAAGTAGGACCTGAGTACTGACATGCTGTAACTTAATTTCTCCAATAGAGATTTGGGATCTACATTAAATTCTTATAGGAGGACAACTATCTATCTGGCACTAGCAATTTGACACAATAAGGGTGGAGACCACCAAGATACTAGTTCACAAGCAATCATATTATGGAAGATAAAGATCCAGCAAGAGAAAATGACCCAAACCTGGACAAATCATTTCAGAGACTCTAAAGCCCCAGGTTGGGAAGTATATAGAAAACTAAAAATCACTGCTTGGCCTGAGGAAACCTAGAGAGTAGTTTCTATCTCAAAATCAGAATTGACATGGGATGGATATATTGAGTTAAAATTTTGCCCTATGGCATAAACCAAAGATTAATGTTCAATTACTGCTGGGAAAAGTCTTATGGAATTTGTTAGATTTGCCTGCTCCAAAGCAAGCTGTATATACACCATGGTAGAGAATCAAAGAAAAAAGCAAACAAATTTCCACAACACAGTAAAAATTTTGAAACAACAAACAACAACAACAACAACAAAGGAAAGCATCATTAGGAAAATGATTAGCCCTTAAAATTCTTCAGTTTGGCCATTGAAAAAGACTAGAGGAGAAAAAAATCAGAGTGAATGTTAGAAAACTTATTATCAAGACTAAACTTATAAAGACTAAACTTGTAAAGAGAACTCTTCCTAATATTTAGGAAATGGTTGATGAAATTAAAGCACATGATGGACCTTTGTTTTGGGTTAGTGATTTAAGGAATTTTGATTTTTTTTACAGCTGAAGTATTTCAGGAACAATTTGCCTTCCCAAAGCAGGAAGTACAACACATCTATAGTTTGCCCCAAGGACTTATTAATATTCCAGTGTTATTCCATAATTTGTGCAGACAAGATCTAGATAGAACTGACACAAATTTTCCACATAACAATACAACACAGATAAGACATTTATAAAGAGAACACAATAAGTAGAAAATGGAGCAAGTTACAAAAAAGACTGTTGAGAGTTTGAAGAAGAGAGGATAGTCATTTGTCCCAAGGAAAATATAGAAAGGGCTTGTCATCAGTTAAGTTTCTACATATTATTTGGACCCTGAAAGAAGTATAAATTCCCCAACCAGCAGGAGAAAATAAGTTAGTCTTGAAATCCCCAAGGTATAAAAAAGGAAACTTCTTAGATTGTTTAGTCTCTGGAAAAATATATTCTACACCTAGGTACGATGCTAGCCCCAGTGAATAAGGTCACAAGGAAATCGAAATTTTCTGATTGAGGTCTGAAACAAGAGCCAGCACTAGAGCATGTAAAAGAGAGAGACTATGACAGAATATGGCTCCTGTTCTGATTTCCTTGAATTACTCTTGCTGACCAGAAGTCATCTGTGAAGGAGACTTTATGACTTGGTCAGAAAGGACCAAACCAATGAGGAATAAAGAGAAGGCTTATGTGTCAGTAGGATTTTGGACCAAAAAGATGACTGCTCTCTAGATCAGATATACTATTTTTAATGGCCTTGTCAGTGTATCACACCATTAAGGAAACAGAGGGCTTGGCCCAAGATGTACTACTGATACTGTGAACATTGTTTCCTCTACTAGCGTAGGTCAAAAATCATCCCTGATAAACACATTAGAACATTCGCCATGTAGTCATTATTCAAGAAGAAATGGCTTATAACTGACAGATCCAGTGCTGGGGAAACAGGGATGAATCAGCTTCTCAAGGAGATAGTGACCTACACTGTTGAGCAGTATGCCAACTAAGCTGCCAGGAAGGGATGTCACCAGATAGAGGCAAACTCCTTGCTTAGTGGTCCCCAACCTGTCAAGAGTTGACAGATAAAAATAATGCATAATTCATGGAGAGAAGCACTGTTATCACTCTACAAGCTGGGACATGTTGAGTTGCTGTCCTCAGCCTATCCACTGAGTACCAAATAGTCAAAAAAAAAAAAAGGATTGGAAAGTCAGCCCAATATGATGAATTAATGGCAGTGTTGTGTTGTCACCAAACCCACTAGGGAAAACTTTGATGGTGGTGTGATTTATACTTATTCTCGGGTTGTTGATAATAGATTAGCTAAATGGAAAAATGATAATTGAGCAGTAAACAAAAATGAGGTTTGGAGCAAAGAATTCGATGGGAACATATATAGCTAATGCAAATATTAAGATTGGGCAAATTTCAATTTATACCAAAGGAAAATCAGATAAGCAAAAGAGAATGAGGTGGTCTGCATTACCAAAATGAGGAAGACAATGGTAAAGGAGGAACATGAAAGGTATGAAATCATAGTGAAATGGATGTATGAGAAAAATGGGAATTTGGACATGCATTCCACCAATTTTGGATAAAAAATAAAGATGGGACTAAGGATCTGAGAAATCACAATACAATCCATTGTACCATTTTGTCCTGTTTTCCATAAAGGCAAACCATTACTGAAACCATTACCCACATGCATCACTAAAGGTTGGGCTCTGGGAACAGTTTGGCAAGTAAATTACATAGTTCCACCTAATGATAAATTTAATAAGCAATATTGTCTAATAGCCTAATCTCAGGGTGTACAGTACACGTAACTGGAATGAAACTTCATAAATCTTATAAGTTGAGACCAATTCCACTATAAAAGTCCAAGTTTAATGAGAGGTTCTATGTTCAACTTGGCATGAGCAAGAATAATAAGAGTTCACAGAAGAACATTGTACACAGAGACTGAAACATTGCGGGATGATCATATGACTTTGCTGCTGATAGCAATGCAATGTTCCAGGACAATCCCAAGGGACTTATGAGAAGGAATGCTATCCATGATGCGAGAAAGAACTGTGGGAATGGAAACACAGAATGAAAACATGTGATTTTTTCATTTGTTTTTATGGGTATTAAGTGTGATTGGTTTTTAAAAGATTATTACAAAAATGATTAATATGGAAATAGATATTGAGTGATAATACATGTAAACCCAGTGGAATTGTTTGTCAGCTCTGGAAGGAGAGAGGGGAAAAGAGGAGGGAAAGTACATGAATTATGTAACCACGGAAAAATACTTTAATAAACATTTTTAAAGAATAATAAAGGTTCACACATCAAAGTTCATACTGTTAAGAATTCAGCTTCAGCCTAAAGTCTTATGTAGAACTATTACTTAACATGTAATCCCATAGAGGGGAGTATGATATGAAACTCAACAGAATTATTAAAAATTCAGGTTAAGAAGGCAAATAAAGTTCGCCAACTGGAAAACAATGGTAGAACCATGGTAAGGCAGTGTTATGTAGAGGATGGCAGCATGGAATCCATGCTGCCATCCTCTACAAAACAGTTGCTAAATGGTAGACCTAGGAGAAACCATCCTGAGCATGTAGATGAATTTGAAATTGTATTGACCTCTCTCTCCCAACTGATTCAGAAGAGGAAGGTAAAAACATTACTGAATGAACTAAAACGTGGTAGCACAAACCCATCCCAACTACAAAGTGATTCCATGGAAACCATTGGGGCAGGAAACCAGAACACAGTGCATGTCACAGATGGATCTGGTAAATTATTCCGGATCCCTTTATGACAACTTAGATTCGCAGGTGCTATAATTTTTAGCATCAATGTGTTCATGATGCTATTATTCATCTATTATCTCTTTTTTGGAGGCCCCATTGCAAATAGAAGATAAATCTTAGCCCTGACTAAAACTCAACAGAAGAGGGTGGATAGGTGGCTCAGTGGATAAAGAGATGAGTCTGGATATGGGAAGTCCTGGCTTCAAATCCCCTGAGCAAGTCACTTAACCCCAATTGTTTAACCCTTACTGTTCTTTTGTCTTGGAATTGATACTTAGTATTGATTCTAAGACAGAATGTAAGGATATTTTTTTAAAAAAACCTCAACAGAACTCTACCAAAATATAACAGTAGTTGCTTGGGCATCACCAAGGGGTTTTATGAGCAAATAAGTTTTAGGTTAGACTTGGCAAATGGAAAAAATATATATAAATAACACAATCATTAGTTATTAATCCACAACTGGGAGATTAAAAATCTGTGCAACATCTTCTTGTACGTGGGTAACATACTTGGCCACGAAAGCCCATGAGATAATTGGAAAAATCCTGGCTGGAGATTCTCCTGCTGTTTTCATGCTTAACGTGATATCAATATGTATATGTACCATTTGTCTTAATCCTAAGCAATATAAACATTGCATGTTTGGAATCACTATATGGACATTATTGTATTCCTAATTATAGAGCATCTTACATGACCAAGGAAGTCTCTGGCAGCTAGAGGGTTGTAGAATTCAGGTGAATAAATATTTTAAGACAATGAACAACTTTATTTTGTTCTAAGCCTCCATTTTTTTTACCAAGCCATTATATTTGATTTTTATATGATAAGATAAGCAATTTGTAATTTGGCATTATGTGCCCCCCAAATTTAATAAATAGCTTAATGATATTATGTGACCCCCAAATTTGATTAACACCTATTAATGATGTGCATCTGCCTTAAATCTGACAACTGATAAAGACTTGTTTATGATGTGATACCTTCCTCTCCTCATAAGCTTAGGGAATCAATAACCAATCAGAAATGAGATGTAATTTGTATATACCCTTAGCCAGAACCATAAAACCCACCGGAGTCCCTGGACAGCAGCCTACTCCTGGGTCATGACTAGGAAAGACTTCTAGGTTTCCCCACCTGGAAGTGTGATCATCCTCTGCTCACTTGAGAGCAATTCAGAATGATGAATGGCCACTGCCTGGGCAGAGAAGGAACCCCATTGGAAGCACCAGAATGAAACCTGCTTATGCCTTTATATTAGTGATTTGATCGTAAAGAGTATGATGTTTATCACTGAAGGGCCAATGAAGTTTGACTGCATGCACTGATGAGTATGTCCTGTTAGTATAGTGTCAGCCCTAATGAGCATAAATAATGGCAAAGCAGCTGGACACACACAATGTATGTTACACCTATGGATTATCATAGGAGACAATTTTCAAAGAACCTTAAGTGCTTTGTACTTCTAATTGTTACATGAAAACAGTTATTCTAGGCATGCCTCCTTGGATGCCTTTAGCCTAGAAGGGGAAGGAGAAAGGAATAAGCATTTATAGATCACCTACTATGCACCAGACACTGTGCTAAGTAATTTAATCAATATTATCTCATTTTATTCTAGCAATGACTCTGTGAATATAGTTGCTATTACTATTCTCACTTTTACAGAGGAAACAGAGGTAAGCAGAGTTCAGGGGATTTGGTTAGCTAGCAAGTGTCTGAGTCTGGATTTGAATTCAGGTCTTCCTGACTCCAGGTCCAGTGCTTTATCCCCTGTGTCATCTGCTGACTTCACATTTGCACACGTTTGTATTCTATGGAAATGAATAGTAACCCACCTTTTCTCCTTTTTTTCTTAACTATCTTCATACTAAGATTGAACCAGGGTAACCTCCAACATCTGACTTTTTCCAAATCAGGGAAGTTTATCTTTAGGTTCCAGTCCATAGTGCAAATTCAAGAATTCATTGACTTTGAATTGTGATGGAGTATCTAATTATATGAGGATCTATGGAACAAACCAGAAATGTTTAACCTGAAGAAGGAAAAACTTTTAGAGGGCAACAAAAGTTGCTTTTAAATATTTTAAAAAACTATAGCTCTGGGCACAATGACAGGCATGGAATGAATGATTACTAAATGCTTGGCGACTGATTAATTGCTATCATATCAAAGAGGCATTATATTTATATTGCTTAGCACCAGAGAGTACTTCAATAAAACAAAAACTAAGAACAATTGACATAAAGTATAGAGGTGCAAATTTTAGCTTCTTATTAGGAAAACTTCCTAACAATTCACACTGCCCCAAAGTGGAAGTAGTTGCCTTGAAAAACCGGGGATGGAGTGTGGATTCCCTTTCAAAAAAATTCTTGAAGAAAAAAGATGGACATTTGGTGAGGATTTTGTAGAATGGATTCTTACTTAGTCATTGGTTGGACTAAAGCAGATTTGGAAGATCTTTGAAATATTGACATCTTAAAACAGCTCTCAGTACATCTGAGTTCAAAAGTATAATTTCATAAAAACGAGATGGAGAGATATGGCAAAAAATAGTTTCTTCTTTTAAAAAAAGATATGTCTGTTACATCAATATGAATTAACAATGTAATATGAAAGCTAAAAAATCTCATGCTCTCCTAGCTCAATCAATAAACATTTAATAAGCAGTATCTACATTCCAACACCAGACTAATCAATCAGGAAACAAAGAAATAATAATTCTGCTGCACTCTACCCTGGCCAAGTGATAATTTGATTAATATGAAGTAGCTAGTACTTAGGTGATATAGTGGTTCAATCATTAGGCTTAGAAGACCTGAGTTCAAATCCTGCCACAGATACTCTCTTTTCTGGGATTCCTGCTCCACAATCAACAAACTTGTTTTTATCTTAAACCTTTTATTTTCTCACTCCCACTAACTTCTGACTTTCATTAAGACCTGGGGCAGTTAGGTAATACAGTGCATAAAATTGGAGGCCTAAAGTCAAGAGGACTTGATTTTAAATTTGGCCTCAGATACTTCTTAATTGTGTAATCCTGGGCAAGTCATTTTATCCCAAATGCCTAGCCCTTGCTGCTTTTCTGCCTTTGAACTGATACTTAGTATTGATTCTAAAAAGGCAAGGATTTAAAAACAAAAAAGGAGACCCTTTCATCTATCTCATATAAAGAGGTAATTGTTCTTGTTAAGAGAAACTCTTCTACATTTACCCTTGACTACCACTCCATCCCATACTCTGCAGTAGATTGTCCCCTCTATGATCCCAATTCTCTCAGCTAATCATTATCCTTTCCCTGGTGCCTAATGAATATGTTCCTGTCTGTCTTATCCTCAAAGAACCTTTACCTGTGATCTGGCCATCCCTGCTGAAAACTGTCCTCTATCCTTCCACTCTTTATGGTTAAACTTCTTGAAAAAGTCATCTATAAGAGGTCTCTCTATCTCCACTCCTCTCACTCACTTCTAAATCTGGTTCCCAACATCCTTATCCAAATAAAATTGTTGTCTCAAAGGGATCTCTGTTACCAATCTAATGGTTCTTTCTTAATCATTTTCCTTCTTGATCTTTCTGGCATTCTATCCATTGCACCACCTAGCTAGTCCATTTAATCTCATTGGTTTATAAAATTCAATTATCGTATCTTTATAGATGACTCTCAGATCTAATTATACAGCCTTAATCTCTCTACTGACTTCCAGTCTGGTATCACCAATTGACTCTCAACATCCCAAGTTGGATATATTGTAGTTATCTCAAATTCAACATGTCCAAAATGAAATTCTTTACCTTTTCTTCCAAACCCTCTCCTTTCTGAACTTCTTTATTACTGTCCAGAGCCTAACCATAATCCCAATCAGTTGGACTCAAACATGATGTCAACCTCAACTTCCCACTCAATACTCACTCCACATAGACACTCTATTTTTCTATTCTACCTTCAAACTATTTCTCATATACATCTTTACTCACAGAGCTACTGTCCTAGTATGAGCTCTCATTACCTCATGTATAGACTATTGCAAGACCTTTCTGGTTGGTATCTCTCCTTAATTCGTTCTATATTTAGTAATATGACCATGTCATCCCACTGCTCTATAAACAGTGGCTCCCTATAACTTCCAAGATCAAAAACAAAAATCCTTCAATTCGATTTTTTTAGTACATTTTATTCATTTATTTTTTACCAATTACACATAATAACAAATTTCGACATACGTTTTCCAAAGTTATATGACCCATATTGTTTTCTACACTCCTTCCCTCACCTGAATTGCTGGCAAGCAATTCAATCTGAATTATGCATGTATTATCATGCAAAACAAATTTCCATATTATTCGTTTTGTATGTAAATAATCTTATAAAACCAAAACTCCAAAACATATCCAAATAAGCAAGTGAAAAATCATCTGCTTTCATATGCATTCCTACTCCAACAGTTCCCTCTATAGAGGCAGAAAGCATTCTTTTTAATAAGCCCCTCAAAATTGTTCTGAATCATTGATCATTCCACAATATTGCTGTTACTATGTACAATATTTTCCTGGTTCTGCTTATTTCACCCTGCATCAGTTCGTGTAGGTCTTTCCAGCTTTTTCTGAAATCATCCTGTTCATTATTCCTTACAGCACAAAAGCATTCTATCACCATCATATACCACAATTTGTTCAGCCATACCGCAAATGATGGACATCCCTTTGGTTTCTAGTTCTTTGTCACCACAAAAAGAAAAGATACAAATATTTTTCTATGAGCAGTTCCTTCCCCATTTTTTTATCCCTTTGGAATACAGACTTAGTAGAAGTATTATTGGATCAAAGGGCATTGTTTTATAGTCATTTGGGCCTACTCCAGAATGGTTGGATCATTTCACAACTCCACCAGCAATGCATTAGTGTCCTGATTTTGCTACATCCCCTCTAATATTTATCATTTTCCTTTATTGATATATTGGTCAATCTAATAGGTGTGAAGTGGTACCTCAGATAAATTTGCATTTATAATCAAGACGGATTTAGAACATTTTATCATATGATTACTGATAAACTTTGATGTCTTCATCTCAAAACTGCCTCTTCATATCCTCTGACCATTTGTCAATTGGGGAATGACTTGTATTCTTACACATTTCACTTAGTTCTTTATATATTTGAGAAATTCGACCTTTATCAGAGAAATTAATTATAAAATTTTCTTTCCCAGTTTGTTGTTTCCCTTCTAATCTTGGCTGCAATAATTTTGTTTGTATAAAAACTTCTTAATTTCCAATTGACTTTTAAAGCATTTTGCAACCTATCCCCTTCCTGTCAGTCTTCTTATACATTATTCTTCTTCACATACTCTAGAATTGAACAACTCTGACCTCTTTACTGTTCCTCAAACATGACATTCTATTTCTCAACCTGGAATCCTCTCTCTTCCCTATTGACCTTTGCTTCCTGGCTCATATTCTTCCCTCTGTAGGAGGCCCTTCTCAGTACCAATCCCCATCACCATACTACCATTCCCATTACCCAACCTCCAAATGTTGCCTTTCCACTACCACCTTCTATTCATGTGGTTCATAATTCACATGTCCCATTTTTAAAATAGCAATCCTCTCCATCCTTGCCAACCCCATTGGAATGTGAACATCCTGAAGATACAGACTGTGTTCCTGCCTTCCTTAGCATCCTCAGCACTTAACACAATTCTTGGCACATATCAATCCCTAATAAATGCTTGTGAATAGCTGTGTAACCTCCTGGTGAGGTAACCTCTCTCTCAGCCTCAGATTACATCTATAAAATGGGAATGGTAATAGCACCTACCTCAGGGGGTTGTTGTAAGAATTAAATGAATATTTATTTAATATATATCAAGTAAATATAATATATATAATATATAATAAGACATTTTGCAAAATTCCAAGATCTATATGTAACATTAGCTATTTGGGACAAATATGTCTATAGCCAAATAAAAACAATTTAACCATTGGCCATGCCCCAAAAATGTTAGCTATTATTCTTATCTTTACAATTTGGGGCCACACATTTTAAGAATGGTGTAGATGGGGTACCTAGGTCTTATATTGGCTAGAGGCACTGGGGCTGGAGTCAAGAGGACCTGATTTCAAAACCATTCTAAGAAACTAACTGTATGACACAGGCCAAGTCATTTAACTCTGCCTTCAAAACAAAGAAAAATGAATAGCATACTTCCTGACAGAGTGGAGATGTGTCTCATATGCAGAATAAGAAATATTTGGGGGGCATAGCCAAATGGTTGAATTTGTTTTTGTATGGCTATAGCCATAATTATCCCAAATGTTTCTTTTCTTTCCCAATGAAAGTGTAATGGTAGAAAGAAGACAGAAAAAAAGCATACCTGTTCATTTAAAAAATATATTTTTTAAATGCAGAGTTGAGGGAAATCTGCTTCCAAATGAATTGACTCTGTATCTTATATCCTTTCTATTCTATTGTTGAGTAAAGCCCTTTTATAAGGCATTAAGAGGTGCTTCATATCGCTCCAATCTTGAGCCTGAACTATTGCACCACTGTGAATTAGGCCTGGCCTTAACACCATTAGAATGATTTCTAATGGCATCTAGATGTTATTTACATATTTATACATAAACAAACACGTGTTGTTGGCCCTCTGCTTTGAAGAGGACCAGTGGCATCTTGATTTGTGCATGAATTAGCTTTAAGTGAATTTGAGCTGCACAAAATCATCAGCCTCCCTCTTTCTTCCAGTCATCCAAGTCCAGTGGCAAGAAAAAAAAAAAACATCTTGCAGATGGGCAATGGCCTGGGATGCAGTAGATGACCTTGGTGTCTGATGTCTGACCAAGCTCTAAGCAATCCACAGTGCCTACTTTAGCTGCCTTCTTGGCCATTAGAAAATATTGTTCTCATCTACCCATTCCTTCAGGGGAAGTCTTCACATAGCTGGGGTAGGCACTCCCTAACTCACCAATAGGTTTAAAGCTTTTGGGTTGCCCTCAAACTGCTCTGGCCCGCCTTCCAAGAAAGTTTTACCAGGGTGTGGCCACTGTGCATTCCATAGCTTCTTGGATCCACAGGTGAGAGCTGGGTGACAGGGGGATACCAAAAATGGATGAGATGCCCTGAAAAGGACTTGGTAAGCTCTTAAACCAGAGGTACTAGTCCTCGCTAAATATCTTTATGATTTATTCATTTACTTATGATCCATGTGTCTATAGTTTTAATCTATTAAAGCTTTAAATTACACTAAGGCTTAAATTACACCAAATTACACTAAGTATAAATTACACTATACTTTTATACACATATACACATTTTTTTTAAAAGAAATTTATTTTCTTAGGATTAGCTTCATGGCTTAGTAGATGAAGAACAAGGCCTAAAAATGGGAGGTCCTGTGTTCAAATCTGGTCTTAGACATTTCCTAGCTGTGGGCCTTGGGCAAGTCACTTAAAATCAATTGCCTAGACCTTAGTGTTCTTCTGCCTTGAAAATGATTTCAAGTACCAATTTTAAAACAGAAGGGAAGGATTAAAAAAATCTTTTTATTTCTTTCTTGAAATAACTTTAGCATCAAGAATTAAACAAGTCAAAACAGAGAATGGATGCTCCTTTTTTCTTATTTTTCTCAGTGCTCAAATGACCATAGCTCAAGTCATGACAAGGGAGCCTATCATGAATGCCTATAAAATTATCATATGAGTCAAATGAAGCATTTTCTTTTTTTCTTTCTTGGACTGAATCTGTGATTTAATTACTATCGGATTTTTTCTTATGGAAATTTCCACTACCTATACACATCTGCACAGGCTCTGCTACTACTTCCTTGCACTTCCATGGTTGCCTAAAAGCAATAAGATGTTTACCACCTAACCAGAGTCACCTCGCCATTATGTGGCCACGGCAGGCTAGGGCTTTTTGACTCCACCTTCTCTGTCCCCTACTCCATGATGCTTTCCAATAATGCAAGTGTTTTGAAGGAACATAAATATAACATGAACCAGGAACACAAACACTTGTACTTAAAGTCTTAGCTTCTTTTTAGGTTTGCAACCTTAGCCCAGTTAGTGGATCATAATTAGACTTAAATTAAATAAGACATTAGAGGATACTTCCCTCACCTAACAAATGAAGAACCCTTTTAGTTCTAGCAAGGCAAAGAGGAAAATTCTCCCAGGCACTACATATTGGATCAAGGAATAGAACACAATTCTATATCCAAGTTCACACTTTTTCACCAAGAGTATGTAATTTCAAACTTCTGTTTCTCAACCTTAAATAGGAGAGTAATATTACATAATGGCAAAGTATATTTGTTACACTAGCATTTTTCCTACAAAGATCTCACTCTAATAATCAAAAGCATATTCTGTTCTCTTGTGAAAAGATGTCAAACTAATTTAAGGCATTCAGTCTTACTACTGAGATCTATTGTCCCAGAACACAAACTACTTACTTTTATAGATGAAGGCACTATGGGAAGCTACATTCAACTCTTTCAGACCTTTTAGCACATTACTGCTTCAGAATATTAAAAATAGTCCCTTGAGAGCAAAAAGCAAAAGTGCCTAACCCACAATCTAGTGGAATCAGATTACTTGATGAAAGCAGCCTTCAGAACAGCAATTTCAAATCCAGCTAGAAATGATTAGATTTGGCCAAGGAGTTCCTACAGTGAGTTCCTGATCCCTTGATCTATAAGTAGGAAGCCAAGCTCTGAGTAGTCCATGACTAAGGAAGAGAAATGCTTCCCTACTACGCCTTGCATGGTCATCCTGCTGAGGATAAAGGATACCTCCCAAAGATTATTTCAAAATCCATAGCTTCTTTCCATGTTCATAAGTCCCTAAATAAGAAAGTAAGTACATGGAGGAGACTTAATGTGTCTTCATTCAGTGGTGAAGTTGGAATGCAGTAGCTACTGAGCATGGAAAAGTTGACCTGTCAAATTTATGGATAAGGGAAGAATTTATGACGAAACAAGACAAAGATAACACTCTAAAAATGAAATGGTTATTTGATTATATTAAATTAAAAAGTTTCTGTACAAACAAAACCAATGCAACGAAGATTTATTAGAGAAACAACAAATGGGGCCAGGGGGGCGGGTAGAGGGGGAATTATAGCAAGTATCTCCAAAAACCTCATTTCTCAAATATATAGAGAACTGAATCAAATTTATAAGAACACAAAGAATTCTCCAGTTTATGAATGGTCAAAGGATATAAACAAGCAGTTCTCAGAAGAAGAAATTAAAACTGTCTATAAGCATATGAAAAAATGCTACAAATCACCATTGATTAAAGAAATACAAATCAAAACAATTCTGAGATACTACCTCATACCTATCGGATTGGCTAATATGACCAAGAAGGAAAATTATAAATTTTGGAGAGGGGAATGTAGGAGATGTGGGAAAATTGGGACACTAAATACTGTTGGTGGAACTGTGAACTGATACAACCATTCTGGAGAGCAATATGGAACCACACTCAAAGGGTCATAAATACTCTTTTACTCAGCAACACCATATACTGGGATTGTGTACCAAAGAAGTCAGAAATAAAGGAAAAGGACCTTCCTGTGCCAAAATATTTTTAGCAGTTCTTTTTGTAGTGCCAAAGATTTGGAAATTGAGGGGATGTCCATCAATTGGGAAGCAGTGAACACGTTTAGGTATCTAGTTGCAATGGAATACTATTGTGCATTAGAAATGATAAAGAAGATGAGTTCAGAAAAACCTGAAAAGATTTATATTAATCAATACAAAGTGAAGTGAGGATTAAAGTGAATACAGTGTATAAAGTGAATGAAGTACATAGAAATATTGTATGATGAACGACTGTGAAGGATCAAAGAATTATCAGAAAAACAAGATTCTAAGATAACTTCAAGGGACTTCATAAAAAATGCTCTCCATTGCCAAAGAAGGAACTGTTGGAGTCTGATTACAGATCAAAGCATGATACCTGTCATTTTATTGCCTTCATGAGTTTTTTATTGTATGTGCAATTTGCGTCTTTTGTCATGGTATGAACAATATGGAAACATATTTTGTATGAGAGGACTGGTATAACCTGTATGAGACTGTTTACCACCTTGGGGAGAAGAAGGGAAAGGAAGGGTAGAAGAGAATCTGAATTGCCCAATGTCAGAAAACAATTACCAAGGATTGTTTCTACGTGTATTTGAAAATAAATTTTAATTAAAAAATGCTACTGAAGTTCACAGGCTTAAATCAAGCTTTCGGGGAGAAAGTTTAAAGGGCTACCACAATAACGTGGTTCTGAGGTATACTTCCTTCCTTGCCTGGCCCCAACCTCTTGGCAGAACTATTCCAGTTAATGTTTCTAACCACCAATAAACCAAACACCATTCTCTCTCTCTGCCAGCCTTACCACAGATGAACTTCCCTATTACCCCTCTTTGTTGCTGCCATTTGCCAAACTTTGTTTAAATGTAAAGTTGTTATGAAGAAATTGTTTGTTTATATTTTGCCTTTTTTAATTCATCTTTACTTTCAGAACTCAGTAAAAAGAGAGCAGGAAGCAAGGAGTTAAAATGGCAGGAGGCCCTTCCAAAATCAGCAAAAAGGCACCAAATTGATTATAATCCTTTAAGGTTGGATATCTGGGCTTCCTCCCAAAGCCTGGGGAATTGAGAACATTTGCTGATACCCAACATGAAAGGGTTTTGGATTATATTATAGAACAAAATTGTTAGATCCACAAACAAACACAAACAATACAGCCCAGCTAAGTTAGTCCTGATATCATAACAAGTAAAGATGGCATCTCTGGGCAGGAAAGAGCAAAGAATATGTAGGAACAAAATCAGCTTTTGCCAATATAATAGAAATGCCCAACCAAAATGTCAAGTGTCCATCAATGCAAAGACTAATTTTTATTGAAATCCATTGGTTCTTTTTGAAAAGATGGATTGATGAATAAACACTAACATTTAGTAGCAATGGTATCCAAACTTCTTTGATAAAAATTTTAATAAAATAGTTATTTGACTTGCATTTCTCTAATTACTAGAGATTTAGAACACTTTCTCATGTGCTTATTGATACTTTTGATTTCTTTATCTGAAAATTGCCTATTCATGTCCCTTGCCCATTTATCAATTGGGGAATGGCTTGATTTTTTTTATACAATTGATTTAGCTCCTTGTATATTTGAGCAATTAGACCTCTGTCAAAATATTTTGTTATAAAGATTTTTTCCCAGCTTGTTGTTTCCCTTCTGATTTTGGTTGCATTGTTTTTGTTTGTACAAAAAATTTTAATTTAATTGAATCAAAATTATTTATTTTACATTTTGTAATTTTCTCTAACTCCTGCTTGGTTTTAAAATCTTTCCTTTCCCAGAGATCTTACAAGTATACTATTCTGTGTTCCCCTAATTTACTTACAGTTTCCTTCTTTATATTCAAGTCTTTCACCCATTCTGAATTTATCTTGGTGTAGGGTGTGAGATGTTGATCTAAATCTAATATCTCCCATATTGTTTTCCAACTTTCCCAGCAGTTTTTGTCAAATAGTGGATTTTTGTCCCAAAAGTTGGGCTCTTTGGGTTTATCATACGCTGTTTTGCTGATGTCACTTACCCCAAGTCTATTCTACTGATCCTCCCTTCTGTCTCTTAGCCAGTACCATATTGTTTTGATTACTGCTAGAGAAATGCAAATGAAAACAACTCTAAGGTACCACCTCTCACCTAGCAGATTGGCTAAAATGATAGCAGGGGAGAGTAATGAATGTTGGAGGGAATGTGGCAAAATTGGGACATTAATGCACTGCTGGTGGAGTTGTGAACTGATCCAACCATTCTGGATGGCAATTTGGAACTATGCCCAAAGAGCGATAAAAGAATGCCTGCCCTTTGATCCAGCCATACCATTGCTGGGTGTTTACCCCAAAGAGATCATAGATAAATAGGCTTGGACAAAAATATTTATAGCTGCGCTCTTTGTGGTGGCAAAAAACTGGAAAGCAAGGGTATGCCCTTCTATTGGGGAATTGCTGAACAAATTGTGGTATATGTTGGTGATGGAATACTATTGTGCTCAAAGGAATAATAAACTGGAGGAATTCCATGTAAACTGGAAAGACCTCCAGGAATTGATGCAGAGTGAAAGGAGCAGAGCCAGAAGAACACTGTACACAGAGACTGATACACTGTGGTAAAATAGAATGTAATGGACTTCTGTACCAGCAGCAATGCAATGACCCAGGACAATTCTGAGCGATTTATGGAAAATAACGCCACCCACATTCAGAGGATGAACTACAGGAGGGGAAACACAGAAGAAAAACAACTGCTTGAACACTTGGGTTGCTGAGGACATGATTGGGGATGTAGACCCGAAAAGACCACACCAATGTTACTATCAATAATATATAAATGAGTCTTGACTGACCACACATGTTAAAACCAATGGAAATGCAAGTTAGCTATGGCGGGGGTTTGGGGGGATGGGGGAGCAGGTTTGAGGGGGTGAAGGGCAAAGTAAAAACATGAATTGTGTAACCATGGAAAATTTTTCTAAAAATAAAAAAATTATTAGAATAAAAAAAAACAAAAACAAAAAAAAGTTACTTAAAAGGAAAGCTCTTTGTTCACTAAAATGTTATTTATTATTAATTATATAGTTACAATATTACCAGTCAGAGTACTTTTATGGAATATGTCTTATTATTTTAAAAAAATCTTACAAACTTGCTGGCTATGTGACCCTGGGCAAGTCACTTAGTGCCTGCATGCAAATTAGGGATAATAATTATACCTAACTCACAGGGTTTTGTACAGATCAAATATAATATTATTAACAAAAAATTAGCACAATTCCTAACATATAGTCTGTATTTAATAAATGCTCATTTCCTTCTTTCCTTAACATTTATTAATATAAAGATTCTAAATTCTAGTTCCAGGGCTAAGTCTGGTGCATACTAGAACCTTAATAAATGCTTACTGAGTGACAGCCAGATGGCACAGTGGATGGAGTGTCAGGTCTAGCCTCAGACACTGGATAAGTCACTTAAGCCTGATTCCCTAACTTTTGCCCTTCTGTCTTAGAGTTGTCACTAAAAAAAAGAAAGTAAAATTTTGTCTATTTTTTTAATGCTCATTGGTTGACATTTTCTAAGTTTGTTTTATTTCAATATGCCATTCTAATGGTTCTCATAGATGAAAAAAGATATCTCAGAGGGTACAGAAGATCTCCTCAGAAAGACAGAATATATAAAAATTACATAAGTTGCTGTGCTTATTAATTTATAATATCCATTATTTAATCCCACCAATTGACTAAGCAAACATTATTTTTAAAAGTTCAATTAATGAACTGCTATCTTCTCTATGTCAACAAACTGCTCATACAAACAAATTAAAAGATGCTGCATTTTTATATTTTGAATAGATTCAAACTCACTGAAACACTTGGAAAGATTTTTAGATGCAAAATAAAATTCTATTCCAATTGATGTGAAAGTACTTAACAAAATTAAACGTGTGAATATTTTCACATACTTATTTTCAAAATTCTCAATAGCACAAGTTTCTTCTGAAAAGGCATTATTTCTTGACTCCTTGGGAAAATAAAAAAATATATATATACAAATATTTTGAAACTATACTTGGAGGACCAGTGAAGTTGCTCAGTGGATGGAGAATCACACTGAGAGACAGGAGGTCCAGGGTTCAAATCTGTCTAAAGACACTTCCTAGCTGTGTGACTATTGGCAAGTCACTAAACCCCCATTGCCTAGCCTTTAACACTCTTCTGTCTTGGAAACAATACATGGTATCAATTCTAAAATGGAAGGCAAGGGGTTAGAAAAGTTGTTATTGTTTTTTAACTCTACTTAGCAGTTTGAATAACTACTACTTGTACAATAACTACAAGTGAGTAATTGTAAGTGCTCTACTTTAAAAAAAATAGTGCCAGTTTATGTCCTAAGGGGTGCAGGAAGGAGAGGATGAGAAGGAAGAGGAGGAGTAAGTATCTACTATGTGCCAGACACTGGATTGATGCTTTTTTTTTAAATATTATCCTATTTAACCCTCACAATAACACTGTGAGATAGAAGTTGTTATTATTCCCATTTTCAATAATTGAAGGAAACTGAGGTAAAATTTCAGTGACTTGCCTAGGGTCACACAGTTCAGTATCTGAGGCTAAACTGAATTCAGGTCTTCCTGACTTAAAGTCAAATCTTCGGTCCACTGTATCACCCTAAGTCTCTGTCCTAAGTCGTAAGGGAAGTCTTATAAATAAGACTTTTAATAATTATTTCATTAGTTTGGCCAATGTAGCTAGGTAACCAGATTAAATTCAATACTGAAAAATCACTTCCTCCTACCCAAAAATTAAAATGTGGGTGAGGTTCAAATTTATTGCCTGTTATAAGTTAATATGAGAGGCAAGACATCCACAAGGTAAGGAAGGTAGGATTTTTCCAAAGGTGGCTGCCCAGCTGCATATCTGGCAGCCAATTTCTAGTGAGGAAGGGAAGAGTTGAAAGCCTGCTTACTCAATGGTTTTGGCAAGAAGGGCTAGAGCAGCTTAAGGGAGTGTTGGGTGATTACAAGGGTAAAGGGAGTGGTGGGATCCTGTTTTAGACATGCCCTATGATTGGCAGGAGAGAAATGTCACCCATCATCAGGTTGCTGAATCTGCACCCCTTCAGTACCTCTTACTTTTATGTATTCATAAGTCAAAAATGGCTTCTTCCACTCTCCGTGAATAGTTGATGTTATTGCTGGTGGCCAAATTAACATGCCATTTTCTATCTATCTAAAATTGCTGTGGACGTGTGCATGTATGATTAAAGAACTGGGAAATAACCATAAAATCCAGTGCTTTTTGAGGTTAAATGAAAATAAGCAAAGATCCATGCTCAGCTTTTGCTACAGCATATAACCCAAGAAGGCAGCTACATCAGCTCCAGCCCTTTTCCAGAGTACACTCAGATGCTGCTACCATTGCCCCAACCATAGATGCTTAGAATTAAGGAGAACACCAGCACCCCCTGCTTCTAGTAAGGCTCCTCAAGTCTTTCTCACCTGGGATTCTCTCCATATAAAGATAACAAGAAAATAGGAAATGTTTCATTATATCATAGAAAAAGTATGAGAAAATCCGAACCAATCTCATGTCAATTGGGGAGGAGGGAAGTAAAGGGGACCAAAATTTCCAAACATATTTGGGAATGACCATCTTTAAATTTTACCAAACATAATGGTGAAATGTCGTCTTTGTATGAACTTCCCCATATAATGATATTACTTCAATCAGAAGAAACAAACCTTCGTTTCTAAAGAGTCTGTCCTGCTAATATGATGGTTTATTCTGGTAGTATACAAACTATAAATGTGAAGCATACCAAAAAATATTGACAACTCTAAACAACTTGTTGCAATGAGATCAGTGAAAGCAGAACTGTATGTATGTTGACTACAACTATATATTTTTTTTAAAAATCAAGAAATGTAGAGGTAATAGAAGCTAAGCTACCTGGAAGGGAAAGAAGAAAGGGAAATAAGCCTTTTGTATAGTGCCTGGGCACTGCTAAGTGCTTTTAAACAAACATTGTCTCATTTGATGTAGGTGTTATTATCCACATTTTACAACTAAGGATACTGAGGTAAACAGGTTAAATAACATGTCCAAGCTAATTAGATAGGACCAGATTTGAACTCAGATCTTCCTGACACCAGGCTCAGTTCTACCCACCACACTAACAGCTGTCTCTAAATGGATACTGAGCAAAGGTATTTTGTTGTTTCCTTTTTGTTAAATGCTTCTTGAAAGTATAAATCAGTGATGGTGAAACTTTTAGAGACCAAGTGCCCAAACTGCAACCCTCACGCCACATGTGAGAAATCCCATTACCCCAGATAGGAAAGGGAGGAACTGCTCCCTGTGGGCTGCTGGGCAGAGGGGCAGCTGATATGAGAAATGTCCTCAGGCATGCATGGAGAAGAGAAAGGAAGAAGCCCCCTCCAGCACATATGCCATAGGTTTGCCTACACAGGTATAGGCTATTTGCTTGTTTTTGTATCCTCAAAGTTTGGCACCTAATAAATGCTTAGTAAATGCCTTATTGATTGAAGGAATTTGTTTGGTTCTGCCTTTACATGTTAAAAGTTTGTGTAAGATTTTATTCCTTGTCCTGTATGCTGATTTGGTTTTGTAAGCTATTATATTTATAATAAAAATTCCCTGTGGTGGAGGGGAATAAAATAAAACGTCTGCCTTACCTACTTACCTAGTTTGAGAGACTCGCTTATACAAAGGCAAAGAATAAAGAGGCACAATTGGTTCATAGGATTTGGAGTAGCAAAGAGCTTCAGAGATCTTCAATTAAAATGGAAGCTCCTTGTGGGCAAGAACTATTTCATTTGGATTTAGATTCCCTGTACCTAGTACAGTGTCTGGAACTTTTTTGTTATTCAATCACTTCAACTGTGTCTGACACTTTGCAATCCCACTTTGGGGTGTCCTTGACAAAGAAACTATAGTGGTTTGTATTTTCCTTCTCCAGCTCACTTTAAAGATGAGGAAACTGAGGCAAACCAGGTCACACAGCTACTAAGTGTCTGAGGCCAGATTTTAACTCATGGACATGAACCTTCCTGATTCCAAGTTCAGTGCTCTATCTATTGTTCCATCTAACTGTCCTAACACTGCCTGGAACAAGCAGGTGCTTAATTAATGCTTGTTGAATGTAATTTAATTTAATCTATCTAATCCTTCATTTCAAGGTTAAAGAAACTGTGACCAGAGGAATGAATTTTCTTGCTGATGATCACCCAGGTAGCAAAAATATTTCAGGGAGAATTCAACTCCAGGCCTCCTGGCTCTAAATTCAATAATTTTTTCACTGTCATATTCATCATCAGTGCTGAGCCATTCCAGAATGATCACATAACTTGGCCTCAAGCCCTTGGCTTTAGCTTTTGACTACTGGTTTGTACTTTGGACCAGAGCTTTGACTACTGGCTGTGGGCTTAAACTTACTATATCTATTTTAATCTTCTGGCTCCTGCCCCTACCCTCAGCCTTCTCATCTAATGTTGACTCCCCAGGTTTGTTCACAGACTTTTGCCAAGTTGATGAAAGAAATGAAGGTGACTAAAATTTCATGTTCTGAATCAGTTTAGGGTTGAATAAGTAAACCAGAACAATGGATCACAGGCTATAGTGGGAAAAGGAATAGAAAGTATAATGAATGGCCTGTGATGGAGTCATGGTTCTGACCCAACCAATTATATCACCTTGAGAAGGTCATCTGACTCATTGAGTCTCAGTTTTCACATCTCTGAAAAGAGGGAGTTAGACCAGATAACCTTGAAATTAAATATTTATTCATTATTTTGGACCATAGGCTTAAATATAGAAGAAACTTCAAAGGGAATTTAATACAGTCTCCTCATGTTAAAACTGGGGACATTAAATCCCAGAAGTAATTTGTTCAGAGACTAAGTAACAGGGTCAGGATTTGAACTCTAGTTATGTGCTTCCAAATCTAAAGTTCTCAGGGGTGGAGTCAAGATAGAGATTTAGTAGCACGGAAAGCTGGAACTGCTCTGAGCATCCTCTCAAACCAACCTTCAAATAGCTCCTCAAATTAACTGAAATCATAAAACCAACAAAAAGACAAAGTGAGTGGGCTCTCTTTGGGAAAACAATTTGAAAGGTCGGCAGAGAGACTTGATATCCATGGGATAAGGCAGAACCAGAAGTAAAATTGCACACAAAGGGCTGCAGACAGACAATTCCCTACATTGTACCAGGTTCCAAGCTTGGGCACAGGCCAGCTTTGGGATCCCAGAACCCTGCCTAAGCCAATAGCAGAGCACTCCACACCCACCCCTTGAAGTCCCAAGTCCTGGCACCAGCCTAAAATGAGGCCCCAAAGTCCATAGCATCACTTGGTTCTTTCAAGCCTGTGCTATGGTGAAGTCCTATGGTGAAGTCATAGCAAAATAACGTGAGCTATTTTGTGCTGAGTCCTGCAAACCATCAGCAGAGGAGACAGAATCAGCAGTTTTCAGAACTCCTGGTCCATAGACCAAAAAAAAATAATAATAAAGGGTGAGAAAATGAGCAAAGAGAAAAATAAACACCTAACAACATAAAATTTCTATGGAGACAAAAAAACAAGGCACAGCTTCAGTAAGGGATGATGAAATCCACATGCAAACCCTAAAAGAAATATTGGAATTGGTCTTAGGCACTGGAAGAGCTCAAAAAGGAATTCAAAAATCAAATAAGAGAAGTGGAAGAAAAATGGGGAAAAGAAATGAATGTAAAGCCAAAAGAAAATAACAGCTTAAAAAGCAAAATCAGTTAAGTGGAAAAAGAGGTAAAAAAAAACAGTGAAGAAAAGAGTTCCTTGAAGAGTAGAATTGACAAACTGGAAAAGGAGAATCAAGGAAGAAAATCAGCCTTTAAAAATTAGAATTGGGTAAATAGAAGCTAAAGACTTCACGAGATATCAAGAAACAATAAAACAAATCAAGAGTTCTCATCACTGTTCCATGATCTAATGTCTCTATCAGCTCTATTAGGCTCTCTATGATATGCCCTTATACAACAAAGTAATTTTTAAAAATTAGAGTTGTAAAGGATATTAGAAGGCATCTAGTTCAACCCCTTCATTTCATTATTTAGAGAGATTAAATGATTTGGTCAGAGTCATACAGGTTCCAGAAGTTTGAGCCCAGGGCACTCTGACTTTCAGTCCACTAGCCTATCCATCAACTAGTTGTTAGAAGAATATATTTCCTGTCCAGAAAAGATAGAATTATTCAAGAAAATTTAAATAATATATGATATTATAGGCATAAAACACATAAATGTATGGCTCATTTAGAAACTACGAAGGCCATAAATTTTTCAAGTAGTCAAAGTTTTTTATTTTATGAAGAGTCTCCACACATGCAAGAAACTTTGACCTTTATTAATTGCTGTTTATATCTTGGAGAACTTAATTCATCAGTCTCCATCAGGGTAGAAATGAAAAGCAAAACTAAAATAGATTAGTTATATCATAGCTATTGGACAGATCCCATGGGAAAAAAACACTTCAGAATTAGCTGTCTGAAAAGCCAAAGGAGACCAGATCTTCCAATTCTCTGATGGACTTTTCACATTATTAACTAGTATTCTATTTTGCAATTTGAGGCAACAAAGCCACCTCTGGGAAATAGACAAAACCTCATGCAATTGTACTTGCTCTCAAAAAATCGTTACCTTTTCATTAAGTGTTAAGGCAGAGAGAGGGACACCCTTAGACCTTTTCATGTTGAGTCATGTGCTCCAGATAGTCTAATGACATTGAAAGAAATGAAAGAAAAACAAAGAAAAATAACTTAAAAGCTCCATCTAGAAATGTAGAAGCCAGGTATAAAAACAAAGTAGGATCTATGAAGAATGGTTCTGAAGGATGAAAAATAATAAATTGCAAAACAATTGCATAATCAAAATTAAAGAAAAATACAACTGGAAGGAAATTCAAAAATACTAAAAATTAAAGTAGCAGCATTAGGGAACAAAGCTTAGAGGGACAACCTAGAATTATAGGTCCTTCAGAAAAATGTGAAGAAACAAAGGATGTTATATTTTGAAAGATCATACAATGATTTCTGTGTACAATCACACAAAGGCTAGATTCAGTGAAAACAACATCATTTGCAAATGAAGGAAACAGAATACTACTTCATTCCCAGGGAATCCTTCTTCAACATAGATTTTGTGCTGGATATCCTTTATGATAACTGAATACATCTCCTTGTCTTATGTCTCATTTCACATGAATAAGGAGAGGCTTGTCAAACTCATCTGTTATATCTATCTTCTGAGAAACATAGAGCATAATTTTTGGATAGAGAAGGAAGGTAACCTTGTTAGAGAAAAGCCCTCAAGATGGTGTTTTGCTCAACCAAATCATATGTTCGCCAACAATACCCATAATGGGATCCTTTATGCTCTACATCTTTTAGTCAGCTACATAAGGGAAAAATAAAGCCCACTTTCAAATACTACTTGGATGCCCTCAATGTGTATCTTCTAATTCAGATTAGCTTTATAAAATTTTGTATAAATACAAAAGGAGGAATGTAAGCTGGTAAGTTTTAATGTTCTCTGGGTTGCCTTTTGGAGAAGTGTATGATAATAAAGTCTGAGAGTGTTGGGTTTTTTTTTTTGATAGATTGCCTAAGACTCTCAAAAGTTTTGCTCTTCCTAACATGGACCTTGAAGCATATATACTTGGTCTAGTCTATATTTATATATATAAGCATTTCTTCTATATGCAAATCCAGGGTGCATGGGGTGTTCAGGTAGGACTAGCACATGCCAAGTCCTTTTCAGGGCTGCTCAGACAGCTTTGTTGTCCATCTTTCACCCAACTCTCTCCTGTGGCTCCAAAGTGTAGCATATTCAGGAGCCACACCTCAGTAAAATCATCTTGGCAGACAGACTAAACCAGGTTGAGGGTAACTGATGAGCCACAAACCCATTGGTGAGTTAAGGGGATGTGTACTCCAAGCATGTGAAGACTTCCCTGCCATGAAATGGACTCAGGAGAACAATTTGTTCTAACAGCCATGAAGGCATCTGAAGGAGATGCTCCCACAGCTTGATCAGACATTGACAATACTAAAGTCATCCACTGCATCCCAGGACCATGACCAATCTTGCCACTGGACTTGGGTAACTCTGAAAGTGAGGCTAATGACTTTGTACAACTCTGCCTCACTTAAAGCCAAATTCATGTGCAAAGCAAGACATCACCCCATGAAGTCATTGGTCCTCTTCAAAAACAAAGGAAGAACAAGAACAAAATATACACATTTAAGTCTATGATGTTGAATCCACAGCAGTGACTCTTACTGTCCTTAAACAAGAAAACTTTTGGTTTGCTGTTATCTCCCCAGTTTCCTCTTTAAATATGCCCAGATCACTTTGTTTAGCTGAGTTTCTTCAAAAGCTTCCTTTAAACTTTCTTCCCATGTTTCTCACTGATTTATGAAGTGACACTTTTCATAACCTCCCATCCTCCTCCTCTAGAATACTTAATGAACAAAGTTACATTCTAAACTTATGGAGTTTTTAACTGCACTGTTACTCTATTTGGCAACTAAGCCAAGTGCTTGCTGACTACAACGTTTTTCAGGCTCCTTTGGTCATATCATTGGAGCAATTAATTCACATTTATTAAACTTATTTATGAAATTGTCATAACCTTTATCTTCCTTCTATTTGCTAATATTTAGCATCAATAACATTTAATAAAGTTGGCAATGTTTTAATTGCAGTTCATTTCTTTTTCTCATTTTTATTCTTTTTCTAGATTTATTATATTGACTTCAATAAGTCAGTAGACAGAGACATAGACAGTACATAGAGAAAATTTTCACATCAGTAATAAGTAATTTCTTGCAGAACTTCTCTATATTTTCATCCTGTGCAAAAGATGTTTTAATGTTAAATTTTTTGGCAAATAATTATCATAAGAATTGTATGCAATAAAAGATGACCAAATGCCCCCAAAAGTGATTCTTCTTTGTATTTACAATAAAACCAAATCCAAAAACTGCTGTGTTTTTCCCCCCAAGAATAACTTCTTAGCCATCATCCCCTCTCTCCCTAATTTCACCCCCATCCCAAGTCCAGGCTTCACAGGAAATGAAATTCACTCCCCATCAGGGTCATGCCTGTCAAAATAAATTGTTGAATCATGCTTGGATGTTCTTTTTGTAAATAGAAATATTGTTTTTTTTAACATATAAAACAAGCTGAAATAATGTAGTTAGTTTACAAGGCTAAAAAACTTTGGAGACTAGAGCTTTCCTGAATCAACTGCTCTCTATGAAGGTCAGGCATATTCTGGGGGCACTTTGAACCCTGTCGGTGATAGTATAAAGAATATTGAATTAGAGAATGAACTAAATCAACTCTAAAGTATCTTCCAACTCTTTAGATTCTATGATGTCAAGGCAGTAAATTTCAAAATGAACTTGGATTTTCATTTGACTATAACTTCCTTTTCACTCTTGGTTTCAATTAAACTAAGATATAGAGTAATAAGTTTTAGTTACTCCAGGAGCTGGTACATTTGTTGGTTATTGGATTTAGATCTTTCATTTATAGTACCCGAAGCTTCCATTCCCCAATTCATAAAAGGTCAAAGGACATGAACAGTTTTAAAAGAACTGGAAAAGACTTCCGGTTAAGATGGTGGCAGAGTAAGGAGCAGCTGCTCGATCTCTCCTGACCGAACCACACAGGACCCCTCAAGGGGAAATAAAAACGAGTCCAGAGGAACGAAGGAACCCCACAATAGGGCGCAGCATTGAAGGTACACAGAATCGGGGCACTGCCACGCTATAAAGGGGTGAAACAGCTCTCACTAGAACGCGAGAGGAAGAAGCCCCTCCCCCACCCCCCACACGGCACAAGCGGGTAAACAGGACTGGGGCAACCAGATAATCACTGGCAGCCCCTGAGCCTGTACCTGTGTGCTGCAAGAGGAGGGACCCCAAGTAGCTGGGGAACTTTCCCTGAGCGCCCACGTGGGTGAAGGCACCGCCTGGGGCCTGGACAAAGGCCCCTAAAACACAGCCTTTCCCAAGCTCTGAAGGCATCGCCTCAGGGGCAAATAAAGATCTCCAGCCCACAGACTTTCACTACCTTCTGCGGGGGTGAAAGCAGGGCCCTAAGAGCATCAGCGCAGGCAAAGGCAGTGCCCTAGGCACGAAAAAGGATCTCCAGCCCAGGCTTGGACCTCCAGTGAGGACCCAGTGCAGACCTGAGCGCGGCTGTGGAAGCAGCCCCAAAGACTGCTGAAGGAACCTCGGGCAGAGGGGCAGAACAGGAACTACCAGGAGGCCTGACCCCGAGGACAAAGAGATTGGAGTCCCCCGGAGCTTGCAAGGCACAGGCAGACCCTGAGTGCAAAGACAAAGCTGAAAAGGGGCGGGGCTAACAATGGCCAGCAATAAGGAAGTCCAGAAGAAAAAGACTATCAAGAGAAATTCTGGAACACTCGACAACTTCTACACAGAGAAAATCCAGACAACAGAGGAGGGAAAACAAAAATCCAAACCTCCCCAAAAAAATGAAAGCTGGTCACAAGCTATGGAAGAGTTTAAAAATGAAATGCTGAGGAAGATGGAAGAAATCTGGCAAGAAAATAACAGTTTAAAAGGCAGAATTTCGCAATTGGAAAGTGAGACAAGACAACTGAAGACCAAAAATGACCAGATTGAAAAGGAAAACCAAAACATTAAAGCCGAAAACCAGTCCTTAAAGGCTAGAATCGAACATTTAGAAACCAATGATCTCTCAAGACAACAAGAACAAATAAAACAAAGTCAAAAGACTGATAAAATAGAAGGAAACATGAAATATCTCAAGGAGAGAGTGACAGACCAAGAAAACCGGTCTAGAAGAGATAACTTGAGAATCATTGGTATTCCAGAAAAGGCAGAAATTAATAGAAACTTGGACTCCATACTCAAAGAAATTATTCAGCAAAATTGCCCTGAAGTTCTACAACAAGAGGGCAATATA
>NC_058135.1:131630877-131746145 GCF_016433145.1 Gracilinanus agilis
AAAAAAAAATGTCTCAATCCTTCCTCCCCACCTCTCCTATCCCTCACTCCTCTCTGATAAGGCAGGTAACAGGATACAGGTTGTGCATATATTATCATATAATATATATTTCCCTGTTCATCATGTTGTGAAATGATACATATTGATTACACTAAAGAAAAATTCATGGAGGAAATAAAGTGAAGGATGGTGTGTTTCAGTATGCATTTGGGCACCATCCATTCCTTCAATAGTGGTGGATATCCTTTTTCATCATGACTCTCTTAGACTTGTTCTGGGTTCTTGCCTTGTTGATAACAGTTAAGTTATTCACAGTTGATCATCATATATCATTGTTGTTACTGTGTACAACATTTTTCTGATCCTGCTTATTTCATTTTTTATCACTTCATATAAATCATTCAGGGTTTTTTTTTGTGATGATCTTGTTTGTCATTTCTTTTGGCACAATTGTATTCCAGTATAATCATATGCCACAACTTGTTCAATGATTTCCTAATTCATGGATATCACTTAAATTTCCCATTCTTTGCCACCACAAAAAGAGCTGCCAGAAATATTTCAGAACATATAATTTCTTTTCCTTTTTCTTTGATCACCTTAGGAAATAAACTTAGTAGTGGTATTAAAATGGTATTATCTTTTAATTAAAAGGTTCAGAAGGTATATACAATTTTATAATTCTTTGAGTAACAGTCCAGATTGCTCTCCAGAATGGTTGGATCAGTTCACACTTCCACTAGCAATGTATTAATATCCCTATTCTTTTTTCATTTCCCCTCCAACAGTTGTCATTTTGTTCTTTTATCATTTTAGCTAATCTGATAGGTATGAGAGATCTTAAAATTGTTTTGATATGCATCTCTCTAGCTAATAATGATCGAAAGGATTTTTTCATATCGTTTCATATATAGTTTTGATTTCTTCATCCAAAAACTGTTCGGCCATTTTGACCATTTTTTGATTAAAGAATGGCTTGTGTTCTTATATTCTTATATTCTTATATTCTATTTGGCAAAGTTCTCTATATATTTTAGACATGAAACCTCTTTCTGAGAAAATATTTATAAAATTTTCCCAACTTCTTGCTTTCCTTTTAGTCTTCGCTACATTAGTTTTATTTATATAAAAACTTTTCAATTTAACATATTCAAAATTATCCATTTTACATTTCATGATGTTATCTCTTATTTATTTATACATCCTTCTCCTCTCGATAAATATGATGGGCAATATGTTCCCTCTTCTAATTTGTGAATTCTTATTCACAAAACTTGGAACTTTACCTTTGTCAAACACAAAGTTATTATAATCTTTTATAACTATTGTACATCTAATCTGTTCCACTGATCTGCTTTTTCTATTTCTTTTAATAATTACTGCATCATAATATAGCTTGAAATCTGATACTGTTAAACCTCCTTCCTTAACATTTTTTCCATTATTTCCTTTTGTTTTTCAAAATGAAATTTATTATTTTTTCCTAGTTCAATAAAAATATTTTGGTAATTTAATTGGGATTGAATGAGTAAGTTTAGGAAGAATTTTAATTTTAATTATATTAACTCTCCCCACTCATCAACAACTAACATTTCTCTAATAATTTAATTCTGACTTTATTTGTTCTGGAAGTTATTCTCCTCGATATTTTATTCAATCTACGGTTAATTCAGATGGATTGTCTCTTACTATCTTTTCTTGCAGGAAATTGTTAGTGAGATATAGGAATGCTTATGATTTATACGGGGTTTTTTTAATTTTATTATTAGGTTATTTTATATCCTGCTCCTTTGCTAAAATCTTTGATAGATTAAATTATTTTTAGTTGAATCTCTGAGTTTTTATATGTATAACATCATATCAGTTATGAAAAGAAATAGTTTTATTACCTCTTTGGCCATTGATACTTTCATTTTCTTTTGCTTCTCTTATTGCTTTTGCTACCATTTCTAGTATAATAATAAATAATGATAGGGATAATGGACATCCTTATTTTACTCCTGACCTTATAGGGAAAGTTTCTAGCATTCCTATTATACATAATTTTTTTTTGATATTTTAAATATATACTTATTTATTTAAGGAGAAAATCCATTTATTTCTATGCTTTTAAATATTTTAATAGGAATGAGTGTTGTATTTTGTCAAAAGTTTTTTCTACATCTATTGACATAATCACATAATTTTGTAACTTTTTGTTGGTATAATCAATATGTTAATAATTTTCCTTATATTAAATAATTCTTCTATGCCTAGCATAAATTCTGTTTGGCCATAATATATAATCTGTTATATATTGCTATAGTCTCCTGGCTAATATTTTATTCAGAATTTTTGCATCCATATTCATTAATGAAATTGGCCTGTAATTTTCTTTCTTTGTATTTGTTCTTCCTGGTTTAGATATCAGCTCTGTATTTGTTTCATAAAAGGAGTTTGGAAGAATTCCTTCTTTACCAATTTGTAGTCTTAAATTGCTGCTAAGGAGCTCTGGGAGATTTAGTAACTTATCCACAATTGCACACAGGTGTGTGATGGAGCCAGCTCCACCCTGATTGCTAAATTTTCAGTGTAAACATTCCTATCTCATAAAACCTCAAACACTAAAAATCAGGCTTTGATTTATTACTTTGTTGATCATTCTGACTTAAGAAAGTGATAAAGAAAAAAATTTTAAATGCAGATGTCAGCCTTGATTTTTTCCCTCACAGAGCACATTGTTAAACACCTACCACCATATCTCTGATCACATTAACAATATATATGGAGGCAAAACTTTTAACTTAGATCTTCCTGTTGCCAAGATCAGTTATCATTTGCCCCTTACATCTCCCATTTGTAAATAAGAAATAATCATCATTGGCAAGTAGTTGTGGTAAAGCCAAAGGAAATTTCCTGAAGGGATTTATATAGATGAGGTAGGGTCTTGTTGCAATTTCCCAACTTCCTGAACACTTTGGAAGAGCCTATATAGAGGATCCTCAGTGGTATGTTTATGAAGGTCCTGTACCAGAGATCCTCTGCCCACCTTGCCATTCTACTATCCACCATCTTCCTCTCATCAAAAAAAATTAATTATTGAGACACACACATAATGAGAATGAGAATAAAATTTCTTTGCCTCCCCAACCCTCACTCAGCAAATCCTTCTGATATTCTGGATTTGTGCTGCTAAATTAAAACAGAAATGTTTGCATGTGATTTTGGGGAAAAAATTTTTTTTTGGTGCCCTTGATGAAAAAAAGTTGATTTGAGCAAAAAGTATTAGAAATATAGGAAGAAATCAGGGTATAAAGGTCATTAAAAGTTAAACTGAGGATTCCTTCTTGATCCTAGAGCAGTGATTCCCAAAGTGGGCATCACCGTCCCCTGGTGGGTGCTGCAGCGATCCAGGAAGGGTGGTGATGGCCACAGGTGCATTTATCTTTCCTATTAATTGCCATTAAATTTTTAAAAAGTTAATTTCCAGTCAGGCCTAGAGACAGGAGTTCCTAGGTTCAAACCCGGCCTCAGCTACTTCCCAGCTGTGTGACCCTGGGCAAGTCACTTGACCCCCATTGCCCACCCTTACCAATCTTCCACCTATGAGACAATACACCGAAGTACAAGGGTTTAAAAAAAAAAGTTAATTTCCAGGGGGCTAAGTAATATTTGTTTTTCTGGAAACGGGGCAGTAGGCCAAAAAACTTTGGGAACCACTGTCCTAGAGGCAGTGGCGAATATATTGAAGAGAGAGAGGATACAGTCTGAATTGTGCATTAGGAAGATCACTTTGACAGCTTGAGATAGAGAAATCATCCAGCAACCTATTACAATAGTTCAGTAATAAAAGGATGAGGGCCAACATCTAGGTACTGACACTGTCAGAGGAGTGAAAGGAATGTATCTGAGAAATGTTAAGAAGGAAGAATTGGCAGGTTTTTTTATATATGTTATATACATGCATGTATATAACATATATAAAACCTACATACGTACATACACACACACATACACACCCTGGATTAGGGTGAGATCTACTATTATAATTATAAACTTATAACCTTATTATTTATTATAATTACAAATTATAATATATAATATATAATTATAAATTAAAATTATAAATTATAAACTTAAGATAATATGTTTTTAACCTAGAGTTCTTGAACTATTTTTTAAAATTTTGATTAAAATAATGACAATTATAATAATAGCTAGCACTTATATATTACTTGGAGGTTTGAAAGCACATTACAAATGTTATCTCATTTGGTCCTCACAACCATACTGCTATTATTATGCCCACTTTACAAAAGAGGAAATTCGGGCAGAAGTTAGGTGAAATGACCAGGGTAAAATACCAAATTAGTGTCTGAGGCAGGATTTAGACTTAGGCCATGTCCAACATGCTATTCACTGTTGACCTTAGTTGTATCAAATGACTGTAATAGTCAATAACTAGATTTCTATTGGCTTCCTTTACTAAGATGATGGCAAGTTCCAAATTCCCCAGGCCCTTTAACAGCAATATCCTTCTTCAGCCAGACTAGAAAGAGGCAAATAAGGGTGGTGAGGCCAAGTCCTCTCCTCTCCCTGACCAGCACCTCTAACCCCATTCCTCCCAGGGATTTTAATGAAATGTCAAACACTTGTTTCAGCCTCTTGAATAATTTCACTTCTAAATTAGCTTAATTAGATGATAGAATATGCATGACCAAGTTTCCTCAGCCAATCATATGAAACTTCAATCCCATTCATTCAAAAACTTTTTCCACACTTAAGTCTAAAGCAGGGGTGGGTTCTTAACCTTTTGGATGTCATGGACCCACCTTTAGAATTCTGAGCATGATTCTGAGAAGGGGTGCATAGGCTTTGCCACTCTAAGGAAGCTACGGAACCAAATAATAAGAAAATTGACAGAAAAACACAACACCTGATGGGGAAAATTCACTAAAAAATGAAATCCCCCAAAACTAGAATAGGCCAAAAGGAAAGGGAAGCACAAAATACAGAGGAAAAGAACTGAGGAACAGAATTAACCAATTAGAAATGAAGGCAAAAAAAAAAACTGAAGAAAGCAACTCTTTAAAGAGTAGGATTGGCCAAATGGAAAAGGAACACAAAAACTCATGAAAGAAAATAACTACCTAAAAATTAGAATTGAAAAAAGAGAAGCAGATGAAACCATAAGATATCAAGAAACAATAGGACAAAATGTTTTTTAAAATGAAAAAATAGAAGAAAGTTTAAAATCTATGACTAGAAAAAATGACCAACCTATAAAATAGATTCAAGAAACATAATCTAAGAATCATCGGAATATTTGAAACACATACTTAAAAAAAGAGCCTGGATAAAATATTACAAGCAGCCATCAGGGAAAATACCTTTGATATCTTTGAACAAGAAGGGGTCAAAATTAGAGAATATACCTATCACCTCTTAAAAGAGGCCCCCAAATAAAATATCTCAGAACTAGTGTAGCTAAATTCCAGTAGTCATAGACCAGTGATTCCCAAAGTGGGTGCTACCACCCCCTGGTGGGTGCTGCAGTAATCCAGGGGAGGGGTGATGGCCACAGGTGCATTTATCTTTCCTATTAATTGCTATTAAAATTAAAAAAAAATAATTTCCAGGGGGCTAAGTAATATTTTTTCTGGAAAGGGGGCGGTAGGCCAAAAAAGTTTGGGAACCACTGCTATAGACCAAACAAAAAACACTACAGTTTGTTAGAAGGAAATAATTCAAATATTGAAAAGCTACAGTTAAGAATACATAGGACTAACAGATTCTACATTAAAGAACCAAAAGGCATGGAATATGATATCCACAAAGGCAAAGGATTTAGGATTACATTCTAGAATTACATGCTGAGCAAAAATGAGCATAATCTTCCAGGAGAAAAAATTGACATTTGATGAAATAGAGGAATTTCAGATTTTCCTGACCAAAAAACCAGAGTTGAAAAGAAAATTTTATGAGCAAATTCAACACTCAAGAGAAGCATAAAAAGGTAAAATGAAAACTTAAGGGTTTTGATAGGATTGAATTGAGTGCATTCATATCTGGAAAGGTAATAATTAAAATAACTAAGATGTCTATGATATTTGAGAAAGGTAAGGTAGTTAAATTATGAAAAGATACCTAACATACCTAAAGTACTTAAGAACTTTTCATTATTAGAGCAATGAAAATAAGTATACATGGAAAGAAGAAAGGAAGCTAAATAAAGTGGACTGATATTTTTAAAAAAGGAACAGGAAAGAGGAACACATGATGAATAGAGTAAAAGAGAGATAGAAGGCTATAAACTCTCTCTCATTATGAGGCAGATGAATGGCAAATATAGTAGAGGAGAAAAATGGAGGGGTGGGGTGCTATGATTATACCCTACTCTCATCAGAAAGAGCTCAGAGTGGGAATAAAATTTACCATACCCTGAAAAAAAGTAGAAAGATAGAGAGAATAAGGAAAAGGGAGGATGGTCAAAAAGGAGGGTGAATTAGGGGAGGTAGTTGTCAAAAACAAAACATCTATGAACAGGGAAAGGCCAGGGAGAGAGAGAGAAGAGTAAATAGGAGGAAAATAAGGTGAGAGGAAACATAAAATTAGTAATCATAACTGTGAATGTGAATAGGATTGAACTCACCCAGAAAACTGAAAAGGATGGCATAGTGGATTAACAACCAGAACTGCACAATATGCTGTCTACAAGAAATTATTTTAAAACAAGGAGACACACAAAGAGTACATGCATGAAGTTAGAGCAGAATATACTCTGTGGCAGCTAAAATTATAAAAAATAAATAAATAAAAAACCAGAGGCACTAATCCTGGTATCAGACAAAGTAAAAGTAAAAATTAATCTAATCAAAAACAGAAAAGGAAGGCAATTACATCATAATAAAAGGCACCATAAATAATTAAACAAAATCAATATTAAACATATACACATCAAATGGCTTAGCATCCAGATTCCTAAAGGAAATATTACATGAGTTATAGGAGGAAATAGGTAGTAAAATATTACTAGTGAGGGACCTCAACCTTTCCCTCTCAGAAGTAGAAAAAGCCAAACTAATAATAAATAAGAACTTAAGGAGATAAATAAAATTTTAGAAAAATTGGATAAGATAAACCTCTAAAGAAAAATTAATGGAATGCAAAGAAATATACTTTTTCTCAGCAGTACATAGCAAGTTTGCAAAAATTGACCACGTAATGGGATGTAAAAACCTCACATCTAAATGGCAAAAAGCAGAAATGTTAAATGCATACTTTTCAGATCATAATGCAAAAGTTATATTCAACAAAAGACAACAGAAAGAATAAAAATTAATTGGAAACCAAATAATCTTATTCTAACAAATAAAAAACAAATCATGGAAACAATAAATAATTTCATCAAAGAAAATGATGATGAGGAGCCAACATATCAAAATGTATGGAAGATAGCCAAAGAAGTTCTTGGGTGGGGGGTTATATCTAAAAATTATTACATAAATAAAATAGAAAAAAAGCAGATCAGTGAATTGGTCATATGACTAAAAAAAAAAACTAGAAAAGGATCAGATTAACTACCACCGTAAATAAACATCAAATTGGAAATCCTGAAAATTAAGGAAGAGTTTAATAAAAGTTGAAAATAAGAAAACTACTAAACCAATAAATAAGACAAGGAGTTGGTTTTATGAAAAAATAAATAAAATAGATAAACTATTGGTTAACTTGATTAAATAAGAGAAAGAAGAAAATCAAATTACCAATATCAAAAATGAAAAAAGCAAAATCACATTTGACGTAGAACAAATTAAAGCAAGTATTGATAGATATTTTATCCAACTATATGCCAATAAATCTGACTAAGTGAAATAGATGAATACTTACAAAAATTTAAACTACCTAGATTGACAAAAGAGGAAATGGAATACTTAAAACAACTCCATCACAGAAAAATAAAATTAAAAAAAAATCAAAAAACTCCCTAAGAAAAAGGCCCTAGGGCCATATAGATTCACAAGTGAATTCTGCCAATCATTCAAAGAACAACTAAATCCAATAGTATGTAAACTATTTAGAAAAATAAGGGAAGAGGGTATTCTTCCAATTTTGTGACACAAATATGTTATTAATACTTAAACCAGGAAGAGATAAAATAAACATAATAATAGATCAATCTCCCTAATGAACACTGATGCAACAATTTTAAATAAAGTAGTAGCAAGGATATTACAACATTATATGACAAGAATCATAAACCATGATCAGCTGAGTTTTATTGCAGGAATGTAGGGATAGTTTAATATTAGGAAAACTATTGCCATAATGACCATATCAGTAGCAAAACAAAACCAAAAAACATTAGAAACCATATGATTATTTCAATATATGCAGAAAAAGCATTTGATAAAATATAGCACCCATTCCTTATTTAAAAAAAAAGAAATCAATGGAAACCCTCTTCAAAGTGATAAATGGCACCTAGCTAAAACCATCAGCAACAATTATCTGTAATGAGAATAAAGTAAAACTGTTCCCAGTGTACAGTTGGAATATTGCACCCAGGACTACATTCTCCAGAATTCCCTTCTTTTCCCAGAATTCCTTTCCTTCACATCCCCCTCAATTGTCTCCTCATGTTTGTAAATAAATTTGAACACCACCCTCTTGCATGGACTCTTCTTCCCACACTCTCCTCCTTGCTTAGCTCTGCATTCAGGGTAAACTTGCTCTTACTCAGACTTTATCTATTTTCCTCTACTTCAAGTCATTATTAATAAATCTTATGAAATATATAATACTTGGAGTGTTGGATATTAATTTTTAATCTTACACCAGTAAGATGAGGATAAAACAAATATGCCCATTATCACCACTCATTAAATTTATACTAGAAATGCTCCCTAGACCAATAAGAACAGAAAAAGAAATTGAAGAAATTAAAATGGGCAATGTAGAAACAAAGTTATCACTATTTGCAAATGATATGATGGTATATCTACAGAATCCTATAGAATCAACCAAAAAACTAATAGAAATTATTAATGACTGGCAAAGTCTCAGTATACAAAATAAACCCATATAAATCATTAGCATTTCTATTTGCCACCAACAAAATCCTACAGCAAAAAATAAAAAATGAAATCTTATTCAAAATAACTCTAGGCAGTATTAAATATCTCTGAGCATATTGGCCAAAACAAACCCAGCAACTACATGAAGACAATTAAAAACACTTTTCACACAAATAAAGTCAGACCTAAACAATTGAAAAAACATTAATTACTAATGGATAAGCTGAGCCAATACAGGGGAAATGACAACCCTACCTAAATGAATTTACCTATTCAGTGTCAAACCAATCAAACTACCCAAAAAATATTTCATAGAACTAGAAAAAAATCACACAAAGTTCATCTGGAAAAACAAAAGGCCTTGAATATTAAGGAAATTAATGAAAAACAATATGAAGGGATAGGTCTAGCCATATCAGATATTAAACTTTACTTTAATAAAGCAGTAATTATCAAAACTATCAGGTACTAGCTAAGAAATAGCCTAAGAAATCAGCACCTAGCAGTTTAATGTCCACAGCAACTTAGTGTTTGATAAACCCAAAGATCCAAGCTTTTGTGGAAAGAACTCACTATTTGATAAAAATAACTTCTGGAAAGCAGTATGGCAGAGACTAGACAGAGACCAACATCTCACACCATACACCAAGATAATGTCAAAATGGATAATTGATATAGAAATAATGGGTGACACCATAAACATTAGGGGAACATGGGAAAGTTTACCTGTCAGACTTGTGGATGAGGGAAGAATTTATGACCAAAATAAAAATAGAGAACATTATAAAAATGAAATAGATAATTCTGATTACACTAAATTAAAAGGATTTTATATGAATAAAACCAATACAAACAAGATTAGAAAGGAAACAACAGTTTTTGGGGAAAAAACTTATGGCATGACAAGGGCCTCATTTCTCAACCATATGGAGAACTAAGTGAAATTTATAAGAAGACAAAGAACTCCCCAATCAAAAATAGTCAAAGAATATCAATAGGCAGTTCTCAGAGGAAGAAATTAAAACTATCCATAGTCATATGAAGAAATGTTCCAAATCACTAATGATTATAGAAAGATAAATTAAGTCATTTCTGAGATACCACTTCATACCTACCATATTGGCTAACACATCCAAAAAGAAAAATGATAATATTGAAGGGGATGTGGGGAAATTGGGACATTAATACATTGTTGGTGGAACTGTGAACTGATACAATCATGTTGTATCAAAACCTGGAAAGACTTATATAAACTGATGCACAGTGAAGTAAGCAAAACCAGGAGAACAATGTACACAGTAACAGAAATATTATTCAATGATTAACTGTGAAGGAATAAACCATTATCAGCAAAGCAAGTCTCCAAGATAACAAAGAACTCATAATGAAAATGCTATCCACAAGATGGTGGTGACCATGGAAGTGATCATTGCTACAGCAGTAGAGAGAGTATGGTAATGGTAGTAGATATTGATACAGAAACCAAGGTGGTGGATGCGGTGGTGGTGGTGGTGGATATGATGGTTACAGTGAAGGAGGGAATTTTGGTGGCAATAACTATGGTGGCAGTGGGAATTTTAATGATCTCAGAAATGATAGTGGGCAGCAGCAATAAAATTATGGACACATAAAAGGAGGCAATTTTGGTGGAAGGAGAGATAGTCCTTATGGTGGTGGTTATGGATCTGATGGTGGATATAGTTGCAGAAGGTTCTAAAAACAAGCAGAAACAGGCTACAGTTCTTAGCAGAAGAGAGAGCAAGGAGTTGTCAGGAAAGTTGCAGGTTACTTTGAGACAGTAGTCCCAAATGCATTAGAGGAACTAAAAATCTGCCACAGTAGGAATGATGATCCATAATCATAAAAGTTACTGCAGCTTAAACAGGAAACCATTCTTGTTCAGGACTGCCATAGCCACAGTTTGCAAAAAGTGCAGCTATTTATTAATGCAACATAGTGTTGATTACATGTACATTCCTGAGATCTTTTATCTGTTGTAGCTTGGTCTTTTCTTTTTCTTTTCATTATATCTGGCATATTGCCCTATAAATTGTGGTAGTTGTTCTAGGAATAAAAAATTAAGGCATTTTTAAATTTAAGAAAAATCAACTTCCACTATATTTCCTTCATGAGATTTCTACTATATGTGTGATATATATCTTCTATCATGACATGAGCAATATGGAAATATGTATTACATGAAACTACAGATATAATCTATATCAGAGCATTCAGTACCTCAAGGAGCAGAGGGAGAGTAGGGAGGGAGAAAATATGAACTTCAAAATATTAAAAGACAATTGCCAAAAAAGTGTTTCTTCATGTAGCTGAAAAATAAAATAAAATAAAATAAATTTTAAAATAAGTTAAAGTCCTTGGGAAAGAAGAAAAGATCTGTTTTGTTATTGGACTGGGTCTCTTCCCTCTTTTCCCCCTTAAATTAGCTAGAGAAGGACCTTAAGTGTCTGGAAGATTTTGGATCTCCCATCTGTATCTAGTTGATTTTTCAACATCCTCAAAAAAAGATATTATCTGATTTCTATTATATAAACAAGCTCCAATGAAGGGGAACTCAGTACTTTCCAAGGCATCCTGTCCACTTCCACATAGCTCTCATACTTGTAACTCTAATGGTTTTTTGTTTGCTTTCCCCCTTGTATCATACATTAATCTGATTCTTTGTAATCTCCATCCACTACTCCTTAATTCTTCCCTTTGGAGTCAACTGTAATCTGTCTTCCAATTAATAACTTTCAAATTCTTTAACACAACTATCACCCCTCTTCCAAATCTTTTCTTCTCTAACTTTGTTCCAAGAAGATTTCTTTTACCCTCCAGTTTCCTAGGTTCCTATGTAGTAAAGTCCTTCTCTTTTTTTCCCCTTGCATTCTAAAGTCATCCTCCACAAGTGTTTTCAAAGGGATTCCCCTAGAAAGATGGCGGGGTACAGCAGAGAAGCCCAAAGTCACCATGAGAATCCTCTTCAACCAAGCTCAAAATAATACCACAAAATGAATACAGGAGTGAAAGCACCAACAAAGAGATATAATGAAACAACTTTCAAGAAGAGAAAAACCTAAGGTAGGCAGCGAACATCTGGGGGCATTGGGGAAAAGGGGAGCACAGATAGTAGGAGACTATAGCAAGTAGTGAAGAGCAAGCCACACACTGCCACCCCACATCTGCTGTTTCAGGTTCAGAACCTAAGCCCAAATGAACACTCAGACTCTGAAACCCTGCCTGGGCAAATAGAGGTCCAACAAACCCACATCCCTTGAAATTCCAAACCTGTAGCAGTCTGGAATTCCAACCCAAGGCAATCTGTGCTGAAGCAGCCTAATCTATGTGGGTCCAGAGTGAAGCCAGGAGTCTCAGTCTGGACCAGTGGTGAGGACATAGATCTCAATTTGGAGCAGTTGGTAGACCCAAAGTAAGTGGGTGGGGGGCTAAGGTGGGACCTCTTGACCCTCTTGCCAAAAGCTCAAGGCAGAGCCCCAGGACAGGGTAATCTACTATGTACCTAACAAAATCAAGCCCACAGTGAGACCAAAAGCTTACACCTTATACCTAAGAGGCAAGAATTTAAGCTATCAGCATCTCAAGGGTTAATTGAATTAGCAGTGGAAGGTGGCCTTCAGAATTCCCAGACCTCAGGGTATCATACCATCTAGGAAGAACTGAAAGTGGCAGAAACCCAGAAATAAAGCTAAGGGTAACATCAAAGAAAGACTAAACTTTAAAAGGGTACCATAACCTCCCAGAAAACAGAGCCTACCTATAGAAAGGTAGAAAAAATGAACCGCAACAACAACAACAACAACAAAAAAAAAAAAAAAAAACCTACAAAGAATTTTCATGGAGATGAACAGCAAGGTACAGACACAGAAGGGGACAGTGAAAGCAAAGTAAACACATGCAAAGTCCAAAAGAAAAATATAGATTGAACACAGATTCTAGAAGAGCTAACAAAGGACTTCAAAAACCAATTAAGAGAGGCAAAGGAAAAGTGGGGAACAGAAATGAAAACAATGCAAGAAGAAATGGGCCAAATGAAAAAGGAGACCCAAATGTTGATGGAGGAAATTCAGGTCTTAAAAATTAGAATTGAGCAACTAGAAACTAGATTTTATGAGACATCAAGAAACAATAAAACAAAATCAAAAGACTGAAACAAAACCAGAAGAAAACATGAAGTATCCCATTGAAAAAACAACTGAACTAAAAAATATATCCAGGAAAGACAATTTAAGGATTATTGACTACCTGAAAGCCATGATCAAAGGGATTTCCTTAAAAGTACTAGTAGTATTAGGGGAATAATGGAAAAGGGGGGAGGCCAGCAGAACAACAGAAAAGATAAGATTTACAAGTGACATAGACTCTTTTGAGCTAATATGGGTGTTATGTGAAAAAGACTAGGTCTAATTCATTCTTAACTTCTTGCCAACTCTGATCCTAGTTGCTTTCTCATAGTTCTAGCTCTCTACCTGTTTGAAACATATCATGTCCCAACATCACTCCATAATTTCTAGTCATGAGCCCAATGAATTAAAGTAAATATTAATAATAAAAATAGTTACCATAAAAAGAACACCTTAATATTTATAAAGCAGCCTTCATATTTTTCATATGTTATCTCCTTTGATCCTCACAAGAACTCAATGAGGTAGATAGTATTAGTACCCCTAGTTTAAAGATGAGGACGTCTTGGGTAGCCAGAAAGCTATCCTTTCTTTTTCTTGTTTTTGCCTTCCTCATCCACCTCTGAAGAATTGCATGTTCTAGCCACTAGAATATCTTTTTCCTTCTCCCTGTCTTCTTCCATCCTGTTTCCATCTCCTTCCCTCTTTGCCCTGACATTTTTTCCTCCCGTTGTCCATTCTTTCCCATATATACCTCTCTCAATTTTTCCTCCTTACTTTATTTGTCTTTCCCTTTCCTTCTCTTTCTTTCCTCCATTCCCTTCTTTCTCCTCTTCCCGTCTCTTCCTCCTCATTACCCAAGTTATGTTTCCTGTTGACTGACCTCAGCTCTCCACTAACTCATTCTGCATTGAAATAACCCTTAGTTTAATGGTAAAGCTTGATATGGAATCACACAAGTCCTGATTTAATATTCTACCTCACCTCTAATAGGACCACTCTTATCTTCTCTCATTTACGTCATCTGTCATCTAACAAACAGGTATAATAATAGTAACACCAGTTGTACTTATCTCCGAGGATTGTTGTGAAGATAAAATAAGATCATGTATGCTGAAGCCCTTTGAAAGACACAAAACATTTTATAGAGGTGAACCAGTTTTCTTCTTATTATTATTATATAACTTGGAGTCAAAGGACACTGGATAATAGTTCCAGTTTGTAAAACTGACTTTAGCCACTTAATAGCTCTCAACGAATATCATGACTCAGACTTGGACTCCACCCCTACGCGAGTGGATTTTGTAGGCTATATTTTACCCTAATTAAAGGAAAAATATATGATACATAGCTATTTTTTCCTATAAGTCTTAATTTCTTCCACTTCAACTGTATAGAGTCATAGTCCCCCCAGGGTCTTCCCAAATAAACATCTTTTAAATCTTAGTATCAATGGATATCAGTTCACGACTGTCAGAAGCAGCACACAACTACCCTTACTTATCACTTACTGCTTTATATGTAACAACACTGAAATTTTACTTTATTCCTAAGGCACACTCAAAATTTAAAAGTGAAAGGAAGAGATCTTTGAAACCAGAATCCAACAATCTCATGTGTCAGTTGAAGAAACTGAGACCCAAAGAGTTCAAATAACACCAAAAGTTACTCAGAGAACAATACTTAATAAGAGGGTCAGGCATTTGTATGAATGAAGACTTACCAGTCAACTTGGACTAGGATAGTCTTAGAGCTGGAAAAGGGTCTAAGAAATCACTTGGTCTGAACTTTACATTTTCCAGGTGAGTAAGCTTGGAAAGTTTTCCACCAAGTGTTATTGACATGCCCTCTAATGAAAATAGAAAAAAAAAAAAGACCACTTAGTGTTTTCAGAGAGCTGAGTTCTTGTTATTCCTAAAGTTGAAAAAAATAATGCCTTAGTTCTAATTCTGTATTTTAAACAATGACCTATCAATAAAAACCACACAATTTTATTCTGAAAGTACTGCTGTATGTGTGTATGGACATAAGAGTATCAGTTGGAAGAAGGTTACTTTTGCTTTACTAAATTATTTATGTACAGTGCTGATCATCAGTGTATCTAATTAAATTTGATTCATAATTATTTAAATTAAATACAAAACATACTTCTCTATTAGAACAATTTTTCAGTGACTAAATTTTCATTAGGATTCGTTGTCTATTCATTCTCTAAATAATTGTGTATATTCTATTCACTTGGTTATACTTTTTTTCTATTTTTCATATCACAAAACATTTCTGTATTTGGGTTCCTCATTCTTGCGTGTCTTAACTAGATTACAGGATTCCACTATATTAAAGTACTGTATTTGTTTAGCCATTCCTCTGTTGTTAGATAATTTATGTTGAGTTACTACAATAGTACACAACTGAAATTATTTAAACAGACAGCTTTCTTTTCTGTCATACACTGATGGAATTATTGGGGCAAAGGGGATACACAATTTTGTAACTTTAACTAAAAACTCCCAGAGGGCTCTCCAAAAATTTCTGTGACTTTTAAGTCTACCAATAATGAATGAACTTGTCTGTTTATATTCTGCTACATTTTGAATTTTATTTACTTTTAATTATCTGATGGATGTGAGGTAGCATCACAATGTTGTTTTAAATTGCATCTTTGATTAGTAGAAGTGCTGAATATTATTTCAAGTGATTATTAAGAACTTACGTTTTTCCTTTTGAAAACTGTCTATGATCCTTTTTTAAACATTTATTATTATTCATTTTTAACCTATTTACATGCTTCATGCCCCTACTTTCCCCTTCACTCCCCGCTCCCCCCCACCCATGGCCAATGCACATTTCCACTGGTTGTAACATGTGTCCTTGTTTAGGGCCTATTTCCATATTGTTGTTAGTTGCATTGGTGTGGTCATTGGAGTCTACATCCCCTAACTATCAGTTGCCTCTGTGAATTTTTAACATCCACTTATATTGGATCATAGATTTCCAAGATAGAAATGACCACATAGTCATCTAGTCCAACAGCCAATCATTTTACAGAAGAGAAAACTGATACTCAGAGAAGTCTAAAGTCAAACAAGTATTAAGTGTCAGAGGAAGGATTTGAACCCAGGTCCTCTGATTTTAACTCCAGTGTCCTTTCAACTGTTACTACAAGATCACCAATTTTTTTTTCTCCCTATCTGACCCTCACCTCCATCTTCAGTCATAGTATTCTACTCACATCCCTCATCAAAAGACTTTTAGACAGGGGCAGCTGGGTAGCTCAGTGGAGTCAGGCCTAGAGACAGGAGGTCCTAGGTTCAAACCCGGCCTCAGCCATTTCCCAGCTGTGTGACCCTGGGCAAGTCACTTGACCCCCATTGCCCACCCTTACCAATCTTCCACCTATGAGACAATACACCGAAGTACAAGGGTTTAAAAAAAAAAAGACTTTTAGACACCTCAAACTGCATATCTCAGTCATCTTTTTGAATATATCCAACACTAAACTTCATCTTTTCTTCAACCCTCTCTTTTCCCTTCCAAATTTCCACAGCTGAAAGCACCAGCCACCATTCTTCCCATCACCCAGGCTCACAACTTCAGTGTCACCTAACTCACTCACCCAATCTATCAAACCCATTGTGAAATATTGTCCCTACCTTACCCTCTTTTCTCCAAATGACATAGCCACACCACCCTGGGACAGGCCACTTTCCCCTCTCACAGGGACTATTACTATAGCCTTCTGACAATCTATCCTCCACCCATTGCTAAATGTAGGACTGATGATATCAGCCTTCTTCTGATAAAATCCAGGAATTCTCTCTCTTGCCTTCAGGATCAAATATAAAATCCTTGGTTTGGATTTTAAAGCCCTTCCCAGCCTGGACCCTTCCTATCCTATCAGTCCTCCTACACTTAATTCCTTCCACATACTATACTCTGATCTGATTACACTGACTTACTTGATGCTGCTGGTGCTATTGGTGATGGTGTAATGGTTCATCCTTCACTTTCAAAGAAGATCAATGACATCCCAGGGTGGTGTCTCAATCTGTGAGTGACTTGGATTTAGGTGAGACAACGTTGTTCAAAGTCATTAGCCTCATTCTCTCTTCCAGTCACTGAAGTCCAGATGCAAGACTAACATCAAGACAACGTGTGATGGCGCAGGATACAGTGGATGACCTTGGCTTCTTTGATGTCTAACCAATCTCTAAACACTCCTCAGAGCCTACTTCCACCACCTTTGTGGCTTGCTTTACCCCCCATCTCTCTATTCCTGGCATTTTTACTGACTTCCCCTTAACCTCAAATGTTCTGCCTCTTCGTCTGTCTCTTATTTTCCCTGGCTTCCTTCAAAACTAAGCTCAAATTCCACTTTATTTAGCTAGAAACCTTTCATGATCTCCCCCCTACTCTGTAATTGCTGGAACCTTCACCTCAGAGATTGGCTGCCATCTACTCTCTATATTTCTAATATGTGACTAAGGCTGACAGGTGGCATAGCACACGGGACCTGGATTCAGGAAACTCTAAGTTCATATCCTACCACAAACACTATGTCACTCTAGCAAGTCACTTTACTTCTTTCTGTCTCTGTTTTTTCATCTACAAAATAACAGCAGGTCGGAGGACCCTAGGAGATGATATATGTAAAGTGCTTTGCAAATCTTAAAGTGCTTTATAAATATTAGTTATTACATACATATTATCTGTCCCATTAGAATGGGAGCTCCTTGAAGAGAGATATTTTGGCTATTTTACAGTTTTTGCTATGTCTGGCATTTATTCTAGTATGAGGCACATGGTTCACTTTTAATAAATATTTGACTTCCAATTGAGGTAAATAACATTCTATTTTATTCCAAGTTGCTTAGAGTTCATTTGTGTGTCTGTGTGTATGTGTGTGTGTGTGTGTGTGTGTGTGTGTGTGTGTGTGTGTGTCTACCATCCAGCTGGAATTTACTAAGGAAGACCACATAAGAGGTGGCTGGAAATCTGTCTCCTGCCAAATTGCCACCCAGTTTTCCAAAATATAATTGGTTAAGTAGCAAATCCTTTCTCCTGTTTTTGATTTTCTATAGGCAGAGAGAATACTTTTTCATTGTTACTTCCATCATTAAGAAATGCTTATTTAAACATATATTGATTCCCCCGATAGCTCTAGGAATTGTCCTGAATCAACAAACTAGTCAAGAAGCAGATTAAACCAAGTCAATTGAACAAATATTTATCAGGCACCTACTATGGTACAAGGTACAATATGTACAGTTTAAGGATCTGATAAGTGTCACATGTACAACCCAACTGGTAATTACAGAAAGTATTTACTTCTTATGTTCCCCAGGAGGTATCAGGACACGTAGAAGCAAATTCGCTACCACCACCCTTCCTATTCTTTCTTATTAAATGAATAATAATAATAAGGTGTCCGTGGTTAATGTCGCTGGTTCCGAAAAGCTTCATTATACTTACAAAATTCCAGGGACAAATGTCATGCACAGGAATTCTTGTTCCTCTATTCTTATTAAGGGTCTATTGCATCTTCCTTTTTTATAGAAATCAGCAAGGGAAAAAATGGGATTTTCTGAAAGTCAGAAGAAATGCTCCTTCATTTCTCTGGATTTGAGTTACACTCTGGACTAGACTGAGATTTTCTAGAAAGAGATTATTGCCAAGAGTGGACCTCCAAACTTTAACATTATTGTTCATGGAAATTCTATGTGCCATTCCTGCTTGCTCTTAACTTTGGAATTTTGTCTTTGTTTCTGAATACTGTAAAATGTATGAAGTCCTAGCCTGGGTAGCAGAGGTAACTCTTCCATTGAATCTCACTCTAAGCAGCAATACTTATAAATACAGAGCATCCCAAAAGTCTTAATGCAATTTTGAGCTCATTGTTATGAGGAAGATTACTTAATTAGACCTAGCAGGAAGGGCTGGAGAATTCTAAATGGAATGTGGAAGCAGGAAGTTGTGCTTCTCTTTCTGAGATGGACTCCATGGTGGTTGGGACAAGTTGTAACTGACCCTGGGAGACCTCAGAAAAAGTGGAGTTTGTACCCCGATTCCCTGTGATCCTGAAGGAAGACTGACATCTACTTGTGGGAGGTTTTTGGTAGAGACTATTAATCCCAACCTGAGTTGCAGGTTAACTTGGGCTGGGTCAGCTCCCAGAATCTACCCACCTGAAAGGGTACAGCAAGTGGTCCTGGAGGAGCTTCAACATTGCTGGAGTGTGTCAGGACTCTGCTGTGAGGATTCCCACTTGAGTCCTGCTATTCTTTGGGCCCTGTCTTGCTTAGGTCTCAGTTCAGTATAGATAAGTCCCTCCCTTGACCCTGTGGTTTGCCCATAGACTGGTAGAATAGAAACCCCTATTCCCATCCTTTAGACCAGAGGTCAGCAACCTTTTTGGCCGTGAGAGCCATAAACGCCACATTTTTTAAAATGTAATTTCCTGAGAGCCATACAGTGCTCACAGTGCCGCTCCTGTAACAGTGCCTGAAAAAAATTGACTTTATGGCTCTTGCAGAAAGAGCCATATCTAGCCCTCAAAAGAGCCAGATATGGCTCGAGAGCCATACGTTGCTGACCCCTGCTTTAGACCATAGTTCCCTTAATTAAATTTGTTTACAAGCCATCTTGTCTTTTGCTTGCTAGTTTCCACAGGCCCCTTGTCTAGATGGTGCAGGGTGACAGTTAGGCCTGTCACTTCTGTCAACAGACATTTTCCCTAACAGTTAAACCCAGTCTCCCTAACTTGTTTGGTCCCACGTTTGTCATTCCTGTCTCCTACTCACCTCTCTGAACCCACATATATTATTTAAGTTATCTCCCCTGGTTTTCCCCATAAGATCATAAAGCTATTTAACTTGATTAATGCTTAAAACTGTACCAAGATGTTTGAGGTAACCTGTCTTGGGAAATATATGATCATCACATGCATGCATATACGTGAAGATTAAATGAGATAATGTATGTAAATAACTCTGCAAACCCTAAAATACTAAATGTGTGTTTATGTGCAATATGTCTGATAAACTTGAAACAAAGATACAGAATAACAAGGATTTCTTGCACAATAAGTGAGGTGGATATTCTTATCTTCATTTAATTGATGAAAAATAAGACCCAAAACTGTTAACTAACTTGCCTAAGGTAACACAATTAATAAATGGCAGAGTTGGGACTTAAGCCTAGATATTCTGCCTTAAACCAAAGATTCTTCATATAAATATGTTTCTCTGATCTCAGGGACTTAAGCCCTTGATGTGAGGGTAAAGTAGTTACAGGGGGTAACCTTAGGAATTATAATCTCTTCTTAGCAATTTCAGAAAAAAATTTGATGTAATATAAACCTGATGACTTCTAACTCCCATGAACATGGAGGTCTAATTTGAAAACTGAGAAAGTCTTTTCCCTGTTTGATCATATCTATGCTCTATTAATAGACTTTTTTTTTAATTAGGGGAGTAGAAGATAGGGAAGAGAGGGTTGGGAGGGACCTTATATAGCAGGTGCTTGTTTGGGAAAAACCCAATTTGTAATCCTGAAAAAAGTTATGGTTGGCACGCTTCACAGATAATTAGGTGCCTGGCATAGACTTTTCTGGTAATAAAAAATTGGCCTTGGCACTTTGAGCTGAAATATGAGCAAGACAATGAGATAAATAAAATCCTTGCTCCTCTTTGTTCTCTCTTCCTTAATTTAAGACAAATGAAGACTTGTCAGCTTCTTTGTCCTACTGGCACCTCAAACTAACCATGTCTCCACCTGAGCTTTCTAAACCTATTCTTCCTTCTTCCCACCTCACTCTTACTGTTGGTCTTCCATGTCTGAAACATAGGATCTCTCTTGTACTCTCCTCAGCTCTCAGATGCAATCAGTTGCAAAATCCTGCTGATTACCAGCATCCTCAAGTCTGACCCCATCTCCAGGTGTCATCTGCCTGTACCATTATAGGCTGAGCTAACCTGACCTACTATATCCAGCCAGCCCCAGACCATGGCTCACATCTTATCCAGCCATCCACCAGGAAACTAGCACCTGTCGAGTCATCTTATTATCTGTCTTGCAGACTCACACATACTGCCACCTCCCTACTCTCACTCTTTACCTGTTGTGATAGGAATAGCAATCTTGGAACAAATCTCACCATTCACATATTCTTATTGTCACTTCTTATTAGAATTGAAGTTCCAGGGCAGTTGCCTAGCACAGTGGATAGAGCACCAGACCTGGAGTTGACAGAACCTAGGTTCAAATCTAGCCTCAGACACTTCCTAGCTATGTGACCCTGCACAAGTCATTTTATCCCATTTGCTTAATCCTTGTCTTTCTGTCTTAAACTTGTTACTAAAATAGAAATTAAGGGTTTTTTTAAAAAATTAATGGAAGTTCTTCAGGAGCAGGGGCTATCTCTGTTCCATCTCTATGTCCAATGCCTAGCACTTTGCTTTGCACATGAGAGGAGTTTTATAATTTTATTTATTTATTCATTTTTTCATTGTTTCCCTTCTCTTCCTTTCCTCTAAAAACTTGTCTTGAGATTTTTCTGGGCATCCAGGATCAGTGAAACAGCCATAGACCTGCAAAATTTCCTGGTCCCAATCCACAACCCAAAACTTACCTAATTCCACTACTAATTTAAGCAAACTACAGCCTAGCAGTGAAAGAATGACTAATAGGCCATGTAAAAATAAGAATTTAAGGCTTTACAAAATGCTTTCTTCACAATTCTGTGAGACATATAGTACAAGTAGTACTATCTCAAGTATCTAGATCAGAAAGTAGGTGATTTGCTCATCACTCTACAACTACCAAGGCTCAGAGGGTCTGAAATCCAGGATTTCAGATTCCCAAATTAACTCTTTCTCCCCTGAGACTACTACAAGAAGTCTTAAACAAACAGAAAAAGGATTAAAGTAATGGCAAAAAGGAAAACTTTTATCGTACTTTTACCACATTTCCTGGAGGGTGGCTAGATGAAATACAAGAGGTATGGTCTGGGGTTGTCTGGATATAGTAGGTTAAGGGGACTCTCATTAACTCAGGCATTCAGTTTACTATTCTAGCATATGAGAAGACCTCAAAAAAAAAGCTTGTATAATTCTTACAGCCATATATTTCTATCACTTCCCTATCCCTATCCTCACTACCATTTTTAACTCCAGTATTTTTTTGGAACACAATATTCTGCCATTTTCCCTGCACAGCTGATCCTAAATCCCTCTCATTTTCCCTTCTAAACTATAGCTGACAACAAGAGAAAAAAAATTCCCTGGGAGGGGTTGGGGGGGGGGAGTCTAGTACAAAGTTGAACAAAAGTCTGTGGTCACATCCCTACTAGTCTTGGTATTTTAGGAAGCCTCAAAACTATCAAGCCATAGAAATGAAGAATCTATGATGGCTTTATACCTGGAGTCTGTGGATTTTTTAAAAATAGATATTTTTTTTAATTTCCAAAAACATCATTTATCAGATGGCTAATACATGAAGAAGAAAGTTTATATTAGGCAAAATTTATTCTTTTTCAGTTTTCTCAAAAGGATCCATACATTTTATGAAACCACCAGAGACTGGAGTAGGCATAATTCAGATAAAGTATTTGAAAGTTAAGGAAGATGACCTAATTCTATGTGTTTCCTTTAACTAGAGATGTCTCCTCAGTACTGGTTTATTGAACCTGATAAAGCAGCAGATCATCTCAAGCTCAGGTGATCCCAAAAGAGCAGGTTCTCAAAGGCGCTCCAGAATTTCCTTCACTACTAAATGATTAGGCTCAAGTTTGCTTTGCTCTCTATAAATAGCAAGACAGAGCAGAAGTGGTTACAGAAGCAGTCTAAGGAGGAAAAAAGGCAACAACTAAGATTACCACTTAGGGTGACTGTGGCTCAGGTTGCCAGCTGACAGATGCATACCACCTGATCATAAAGAAGATAAAATGAGAAGTGGGGCATTTTTTAAAGAGTATTGCCCTTAGAATCAGATAATCAGACATCTTGTATCAATATTGCCTGTTAAGTAGCTGAGTGATCTCAGAAAACCACTAAATGTTACTACACTTACATTTCATTTTCTATGTAATCCTCTGCCAACTCATTACCAAGAGAACTCGATGGACAAATAGGGCTACACATAGATATTACCCAATTAGGAGATTCGAACACATGCTGGCTAAAGTTTTGCCCAACTCTATGAGTCAAGAATCAACAAAGAATTTTAGAATAAGAAGGAATGTCCAATATATTTTAGTTCAATCCTACTAGAACCATAAACACCGTCACCAGTATCCTTGATAGGTGGTTGCCCCATTACCTTTTTTTTTTTTTAAAACCTTACCTTCTGTCTTAGAATCAATACTGTGTATTGTTCCAAGGCAGAAGAGTGGTAAGGGCTAGGGAATGGGGATTAAATGACTTGCCCAGGGACATACATCTAGGAAGTGTCTGAGGCCATATTTGAACCCAGGACCTCCCATCTCTAGGCCTGGCTCTCGATCCACTGAGCTGCCCAGCTGTGCCCCCTTTCCCCTATTACATATTATTTTTTAATTTTTATTTTGAATATTTTCCCATAGTTACATATTTCATGTTCTTTTCCTCTCCCCCCAACCCCCTCCTTAACCAATGCATAATTCCACTGGGTTTTACATGTATTATCTAATTTTTAAAGAATGTTTTTATTTTATTTTTCTCTAAATTACATGTAAGAAAATTTTAATCTTGCTTTTTATAATATTTTTTGAGTTTCAAATTCCCTCCCTCCTGATTCTCCCTGCTCCTTGAAAAGGCAAGCATTTTAAGAGAGATTATATATGTGCAGTGTGTTCTGTTCTCAAATCTAATCACCAAAAATGTAAACAACTCCACTTAACTCACAAGTTGGGAGGTCTGTGACCTATGTGTGCTAGAGTGAGTGACAAATCAGAATTTACTGACTGCCTCCTGGGAAGTCCTAAGAAAAGCATCTGTTGTGATTGGACATGTAAACTAAGAGGAAGGCATAGGAAGTCATGCAAAAGAAGCCCCTTTAAAAGAAAGTTCAGTGAGTTCAGCTTCTCTCTTCTTGTTTGTGTCTTAGATCTGAAGGACCACTTCTTGTTCATTGCTTGGACCTGGAGGAGCTCTAACTGGGACACTGAGATCTTGGTGAAACTGCACTTAAATCTTTCCCTTAGAACTATACACTAGTAGTTCGGGAGCCCCATGAGACAAATGTGCATATATATCCTGACTTCTGAAACCATGTGAATCTGTGTAATTTTCAAAAAAAAATTCCTAGTTATCATTTGAAATATAAGGTCTATGAATTTCAAATTACAACAATAATAATTTTCAGAGACAGAATGGAATCATAGCATTTATATGGATCATTTGATTCTCACAACAACCCCGTGAGATGGCTATTGTCCCCATTTTATGAATGAGGAAACTGAGGCTTAGACAATTTTAGTAACTTTTCCAGGTTCACACAATTAATAAGAATCTGAGGCAAGACTTAAACTCAGCGCCTCCTGACTCCAAGGGCAACATTTTCCACTGGACCACCTCTCTGCTTCTAAGGAAGTGGATAAAGTATACTGGATAAACAGCTGGCCCCAAAGTCAAGAAGACTTGGACTCAAAATCTGCCTCTGACACATACTATTTATATGATGGTGGTTCTTAGCTTCATGGGGAGTATGATCCCCTTTGGGAGTCTAGTGAATCCTATAGACTAATCCCTTCTCAGAATTCATAATTGAACAGAATGCTAAACTTCGTGTAAGGTTTAGATGGGGGGAGGGAACAGTGGATAATTTTCCCCCCATCCAGGATCAAGGAGATCCTAAAATCTATCCACAGGCCAGCCCTGGAGCCCAATGGAACAAGCTTTGAAGATGGGTATTAAGGGACCTGCTCCAAGCCTAAAGGATACAGAGAAAGCAATGATTTGCATAAGTAGAGGAATTTCTTTCCTACTGATTCTAGCAGTGAATCACTGCACCAAAAATCAAAAAAACAAAAAGCACTTAGAGGCGAATGTTTCCTGAGCAGACTTATTTCAATACTTCCTTACAAAGCAGCTATCTATTTATTGTTATGTTGATTAGTGGGGACCAACTCTTTGTGACCCCATTTGGAGTTTTCTTTGCAAAGATATTGGGGTGGTTTGTCATTTCCTTTTCCAGCTCATTTTGCAGATAAGGAAACTGAGGCAAATTAAACCAAGTGACTTGCCCAGATAAGTGTCTTTATTATTCCAATTTTAATGGCTACAGAAACAAGCAAAATGAATGGAAAGGGAACGTTCAGTGGTAAATACTTGACAGGTAACAAGTTAAGCATCACTCTCCCATACTATTAAAACTATCTCACAATCTATTTCCACTTCATCTCATAATCAAACTGTGTGACAAGTTTTTTAAACACTGAGTTTATTTATGTGCATACTAAAGCCAGTCAATTGGCAAGTATTAAGTGCTTACTATGTGCCAGGCACCATGCTAAATATAACCCCATTAGGGCCATGTATAAAGCAGGGAGAAAGAGAGACAGAAAAGTGGTCTTCATGCCTTAAAACAAATTCATTACATTCAGTGTTCTGGAGCAACTCACATCCTTCCAAATCTGCAAGGACAAGGGTTAAACCAATAATGCCAGCATTCGGGGTTAAAGATGTGAACAAACTTTAGGATAAAGATGCTGTCTAAATACAGTCCTCAGTATTTCTTCCCCAAAAGTGTTAGGCACTTCCTAAAATCACTTCATTTGTGATCGACAAACTTGCAAGAGATCTAAGTGACCAATTGGGTGGGCTGGAATTTATTAACTGCCTACTGTGTGCCAGGCACAGTGCTAAATGCTAGGAATAAGAAGACAAGCCAATCCCTGCTCTGAAAGAGCTCCAAGTCTAACTGGGAAGGTGAGAAGGAGGGGCTGGGCAGAAGTGGGGAAGACAAAATGCAAATAACTGTGTAGCAACAGAATACACACCGAAGATCATGGACAAACTAGAGATAATGACAGAGGGAAGCCACTAAGATTAAAAACTGGGAAAGGCTTCTTGGAGAAGGGGAGCCATCAGCTGAGGCTTGGAGGAAGAGGGATAGATACAGTTTCAGGTCACTGCTCTGTCCTGCTCACGTAAAGGGCTCTTTTTTGGAGGAATGTGTATCTGAATCACAGAAAATACGGGGAGCAGTTAACCTGGAAGAATAAACTAGGCAGGAGCCCCTCAAATACACAACGCACGCGTACCCCGGAGGAGGAGAAAAAGAAAGCAGCGGTTCCACACTTTCAGTAATGACAGAGATTTCTCAACTGCAAAAACTCGATGCTCAGTTTTGCATGCGTGATTTCTAAGAAAACCAGCGAATTCCCGACTTTGGCCCAGTGCTCCGCTCCCCTCCCCTCCCCCTTCCACCTGTGGACCTTCTTAGCCAAACTTCCAGAGAGCTGTTTCTCCCAGCCAGTGCTGGGGCCTTTCCCAATCCTAAACCTAAACAGAAGTGGGCAACAGACCTATGGCGGGGGGAGGGGGGGAGGGGGGGGCGCGACGGGGGTGGTGGAAAGAGGCAAGAAAGTGGAAGCAGACAGAGAAGGCAAAGGCTGGGGGCATAGGGAATTGGGGAGCAGCAAGGGAAGGAGCTTAGGAATCCCTTGAGGAAAGGCCAGATATCTGGGGGTGGGCCCGTTGGATAGAGGGTTCCAGTCTCAGTTTTTGCTACTCCCCAGATGTCTTGGTAATACTTGGCCAAGTATTGGGCAAATTACTACAGTTTTGGATCCCGCTTTTCTCTTCTGAGAAATCAGAATGTTGAATCCGTAAGGTCCTCGAGTAGCTCCGAATAGCATTAGAAGTCCGAATAGCAGGAGCTTCCGTCAATTAAGAGGCTGGGGGTGCCCCAACAGTCTAGCTAGGGCACTTCCGGGACAAGAGGAAAGAAACTGAAAAAGCTGCATGGGGCATGGCCCGGGTAACCTCCTGATAGGGTGTAGAGCTGGCAGACACCCAGATCCTGGAATAACTGAAGACACTAACCTTAAAGTAGCCGAAGCCACCTCCGCTCCACCTTCCCCCTCCCAAGCCAGAAACTCACAGGTCTCCCTTACCGCCATAGGGTCCTGGCTTGCAAGCAGGTTTTGGGGTGCGGCGAGGTTGTGGCGAGGAGCCGGAGCGGCGAACTTGAGAGCAGCCGCGCACGGCTCTGCGCCTACAGCAGCTTGAGGAAGCCTGTCCTACGCCTTCTCGGGTCACCAGGGCTTCCCCGGGCCTCCAGAGAAACCACCCTCCCTAATGCGAAAAAGAAAAGTGAAAGAGGAAAATGTCCACGAGCGGAGTGGCTCCAGGCTGGGAGGTAGCGCCCACTGGGGCGGTGGGAGTGGGGAGCGGATTGAGAGCGGCCCCTTTAGCATGCATGTGGCTCAGGTGTGGCAAGTTTCCCCAGGCTTCTGGTCAAGCCTGAAATTCCCCGTTGGGGCAAACGGATTCGGAGCAAGAAATCCCCAAGTTGCCTGCAACTCAGCTGCCACTTGCTGGGACGACTGTATCAAGGAGGGGGAGTGGGCGGAGGAGCCACCTGTCTGACAGGTGCCAATATCCAGCTGGCGGGGGACAGAGAGTTCGAGTCATTAGGAGCGTGTCCTTCACTAACCCCAGAACGAGGCAAGGGGTGAGAACCGAGCTAGAAGGGAAACTGAAAACTGGCTAGAAGGGAACAGAAGGGCAACTAGACTAGATAGCGCAGGGACTAGGGAGTGTGCAGGGATGGCTGCCTCAGCCCAGAGGTGGGCTGAGTGGGTTTTCTTGGGGAAAGCAGTGGAGGCAGGCACACCTGAACATCCCCAGGCTAGGTTGTCTGTAGGCTTGCTAACCACAATGAATCACAGAAACTTTCTGAACGTCAGGTTTCCACTCTAGGTGGAACCATTCCATGCTCTGCCCAGCGTTTGGAAAGCACAATGCCTGGCATATAGTGGAAGTGTAAAAAAACAAAGAAACGAAATTAACCTGCTGGATGTGTCAGGTGAATATGTATGGGGTCGGTCAAGGGGGATATTGGCTTGAGTGATGGACTGGGAGACAGGAAGATCTGAATTCAAATCCTGTCTCAGATGACTCTGGGCTAGTGACCAACACTAGGCAAATTACTTGTCCTCTCTGACTAGATTTGCTCATCTGTAAAACAGGGTTCATGATAGCACCTACCTCACAGGGTGATAGAAGAATCAAGCCAGGTAACATCTAAAAAGTTCTTTGCAAACTTTAAAGTGTTCTCTAAATGGTAGCTGTTGATACTGTGATGTTTTAATGACATGAGGTTCACCCACATGAGCTTTCACAGTAAAATGTGAGCTTGAGTGCAGGGTTGGCTTCAGTTTGTTCTCCCAGTATCCCATCTGCCTTCCACATCTGAGGTGCTTAATGAGGCACTTAATAAATATCCTTGAAATGAACCAAACAGCCATGGAGGCAGAGGAAGCTAGTTGTAAAAATAAATGAGTAGAGCAGAGAAATCAGATGTTGCAAATTCCGGCCTCAATACTTGCTTCCATTTGCATCCCCCAAATATTTAGTTCCAATTCATTTTCTTAATTAGAGAAAAAGCTGCCTTTTACATCTAGGTAAAGTTGCAGTTTGGGATTCTTTGGAATAGCAAAATGTTTGTAGCCCAAATTATCACAATAAACTCAGTGGTAGAAAAGTTTTCTAATCACATTTATTCCATTTTTATTTCCTACAGGCCATTTGGTCATCTGTAGAAAATCATAAACTCTGATGAGCAACTAGATAATTATTTTAAGACCAAAGACCAACATACGAATATTTTATACTTCTGGAGGCATGAATATATCTGAAAATACCCCAGGCTTATTAGCAAGACTAACAGAAGACTTCAGCCAGGAGATGACAAAAGCATGTCCATAGCAACTATTATCCCAACTCTGCCACTTAAAAATTGTGTGACCTTAGGCAAATCATTTAACTTTTTCTGACCTCCTAAATATCCTGGTCTTTAAAATGAGGAGGTTGGACTATTAGAAGATCTCTAAGGAAATACACCTTAAGCCAACAATAGAAAATGCATCTCCAGTCTTGGCATTTAGAAGAATTAAAAACAATAACAACAGAGCTTCCTTTTTTGACAGTTCTGTTTTAAAATGTTAATTATTTTAAAAAGTCAATCTAAAGTACTGCTTGTCAACTGAAAATTAAGTTTGCTGTATTCATATAACTAAAAACATGTTACACATTACAAGTGGAATTTAAAGTCACCTCTCTGACTCACTCTCTAAAGGCTGTCATCAGTTAACTATTAGAAGCTATTTTATTTAAGAGTGGAAAAGAACATTCAGTGGAGACTCAGAAGACGCGGGTGGATCCTCTTACCAACTCCGTAATCCTAGAGAAGTTCCTTAAGTTTCTGAGCTTCTGTTTCCTCAGCCTGTTGTTGTTTTGATCCAATAAGTATTTATGACACACCTGACAGTAGGGAGATGCTAGGTTAGAAGGCACAAATAAAACAAAGACCCTGTCCTCTTGTACACAAATAGTAATTCAAACATTTGAGGAGTGAGCACCAGAAAGTGAGGGATATGGAAAGCTTTCCCATTTGGGTGGTAGTGCCCAAGATGAACCTAAGGAAGCTGAGGAGTAAATACATTTCACCTAGTGCACCGGTGATTTGCCAACAAATATTTAACTGGTTCTCAAAACAAAACTGTAAGCAGGGCGCAGTTTTATTTTTTTAAACCCTTACCTTCTCTCTTAGTATCTAAGAAATCAGAGCCTTAAGGGCTAGGCTTTCAGGGTTAAGTGGTTTGCCCACAGTCACACAGCTAAGAAGTATCTGAGGCCAGATTTGAACCCTCCCTACTTTAGGCCTGGCATTCAATCCAATAAGCCAACTATCTAACCCAGAATACACTTTTAAGTTGATTAAAATGCTCTCCACCACTTTCTTAAGTCAAGAAAATCAACAAAATGATAAATCAAATCCTGATTTGCCCTGAATGGCCATTTACCATTTCTGAGGTATAAATGAAAAGTTTAACTGAAAGTTTAATAATCACCTCTGGCACCTAGTGGGGCCTGGCTCCCTAACATCTCTAATAAGACTTAAACAAAGGACCTCAAGTTCTTAGCATAATAATTAGTGTAGAGATAATCTCAATAGATTTTTACATTGGGCTTCTGTAAAGAGGAATGACTTGCCCAGGAAAGGGAATAAGCATTTATTTAACACCTACTCTATGTCAGGCACTATCCTAAACACTTCATAAATATTTACAAATTTATAAACATTATCTCATTTGATTCCCCTCAAACAACCTTCCAAAATAGTTACTGTTATTACCCCCACATTTTACAAATGAAGAAACCGAGGCAGCAGAGATTAAGTGAGAAGTATGTAGCCACCTTGGGTGTTGAAGTCCATCCTTTTGTGTTCCATAATAATGGAGGTCCTATTAAATTCAGTGTATGAGATACTGCTGGCCAAGAGAAATTTGGTGGTCTGAGAAATGATCATTTTTGTCCCAGGCTGGATTTGAACTCTGATCATCCTGTCTCAAGTTTCACAGCTCTATCCACTTCGCCACCTAGTTACCCTTGCCAGTGTTACAACCAACACGTATGAGACAGGAATTAAAGCCAGGGTGTCCTAATGTAGAGGCCAACTGGATTGGAAATGAATTCTTCCCAAAAGCAGGTCCAATGTGCTATCCACTTCATCTCTAGCTGCCTTCCTAGTAAGTGAATTATAAATATCTGATAGATCGAATTCAATAATATCAACATGGTATTTCATATTATAAACTAAGCATGGGGGATTTCAACTGACTAATAAAAAAATAATTTTAAGCAAACCGACCACAATAGCAATCATATTTCAAGAATGGATGTAAACCCACTACTGACAGGAAGATTTAACATTAAATAGTGAACATACTTGTCAGAATTTGGAGGAGAAATTTTGATGAAATTCATTCTGGAAATGGGTTACCCACAAATGACAGTGAAAATAAATGAACTCGCAAATCAAAACGAAATAAGACTTTGTCCACCTCCTTTTTCTCCTTTTCCTCCTCCTCCTCTTCTTCCTTATACCTTTATTCAGGAAAGGACAGTCCTGCTGAAGAGAAAACAAGAATTGGAATCAATGATTCCAGCTTTCAGTGCCAGAAAAGGGTCCAAATCTGATAAGTACTCCCTTTCGACAAACGAGATCTGAAAACATGAAACACTGTCAAATATTAGTTGTTACTCAATATTTAAAGACCTCAAGAACTGAGACCTGCAAATATTGTTTGTGCTATATTTATTTCTTAAAGGTATGAAAAATAATTGTTCCCCTACCCTTTTTAAGGAGATCCCATCCAGCCCATCCTAAATCAATAATTTTACCCCACTGCTAATTCCCTATCAGGATTATCCAGTACATAGTGATTCCATAGGATAGTGACTATTTCTTTTGTATTAATAGACATCAATATACATTTAGACAGTTAAGGATAATCAACTAATTCTAATGCATAATGTAGCTAAGAAATTAGATCAGATTAAATGGATTATTTTTGCGTTACACTTTAAATCTGTCAGGACATGCACTTGCATGACCACAAATTGTTTTACCTCACTGTAGACCTAATCATCTAAATCCTGCAAGAGAGAGATGTCAGAAGCTTCTGTGGAAAGTCATCTGGTTATTTTAGGAGACCCTGTGCCCCTGTTGCCCAGCATTAGGTGATGTTGACCTCCTCACTTGCCTATAAAACTGGGGAGGGGAATCAGTTCTGTCCATCCATTACCCAGACCCATTGCCCTGTAAATAAAGCCGTCAGAGAGGGAGGGGGACAATTTGACTTGCTCATTGCCCTGTACCACAAACCCCAAAGAGTGGCAGGGGTGTTAGTTTTGATGGCCTGTAACCACCAAAGAGACTTTCTATTTTTGCTGTACCATCTGGACAATCTGGGACTAAAAGCTTATAAAATTTGTACTCTGGAGAAAGGAGGGGTCCTAGATCATGAGGAAGAGCTGGAATCCTATTTGTTATTGGAGGCCAGGGCCCTTTAATAGTTCTTATCTCTGATCTCTGCCTTCTTTGTTTAAATGCAAATTGGACACATTTCTAGTGTTATAAAGGCCAATACATTTTTTTAAAAAACAAACAAATAAGGGGAAGTTAGGTAGCTCAGTGGGTAGAGCACTAGGCCTGGAGACAGGAGGACCTGTGTTCAAATGTAGCCTCAGATACTTCCTAGACCCTGGGCAAGTCACTTAGCCTCAATTGCTAAGCCCAGGTCACTTAACCCCAAATGCCTAGCCCTAACCATTCTTCTGCCTTAGAATCCATAATTAGTATTGATGCTAAGAAAGAAAGAGTTTAAAAAAGAAATAGATAAGAAAAATAGAAAAAAGAAAGTTTAAAAAAATTTCTAAGAAAACTCTCATAAAAGTAAGAACAAGCTTGTAATATGTTTTCTCATTGAGATACTCACTAGGAATATGCATGTCCATTTTAAAATTTATTTTTTAAAGATAAATTTTTGCACTCGTCTTTTTTAAAAATATATTTTATTGATTTCATTAAATATTTTCTAATGTTGTAAAATTTTGGGGTTGGGAGGGTTGGGTTTTTTTTCAGATTACAAATCAATATAATTTTCAATATTCACTTTCTGACATTTTTGCAATCCATGTTCTCTCCCTCCCTCCTTTACCCCTCCCCAAGATGGCAGGTAATATGACAGTTTGTACATGTGTTATCATATAATAAATATTTCCATGTTCATCATATTGTGAAGAAACATATATCACACTAAAGAAAAGTTGATGGAGGAAATAAATTAAGAAGGGCATGCTTCACTCTGCATTCAGATTTCACCAGTACCCTTTATGGAAGTAGATAGTCTTTTTTGTCATGGGGCCCTTGGATTTGTCCTGGATCATTGAACTACTGAGAATAGTTAAATCATTTACAGTTGACTGTCATACAGTATTGTTGTTTCTCTGTACAACATTCTCCTCTTCACTTTGCATCACTTCATTTAAGTCTTTCAAGATGTTTTTGGTGATCGTTTCATTTCTTATTTTTTTATGGCACAACAGTATTCTATTACAAGCATATAGAAAAACTTAACTTGTTTAGTCATTCTCCAATTTATGGGCATCCTTCAGTTTTCAGTTCTTTGCCACTGCGATAAGAGATTATTTATATATATAGCACAAATATGTCCTTTTCTTCTATCTTTGATCCCTTTGGGATATAGACCTAATAGTGGTATTGCTGAGACAAGAGATATACACAGTTTTATGACTCTTTGGGCATGGTTCCAAATTGCTCTCCATAATGGTTACATCAATTTACAACCAAACATCAGTTCACACACCACTAACAGTGTATTAGTATACCAATTTTCCCACATCCCTCCTAACATTTATCATTTTCCTTTTTCATCATTTCCAGTTTGATAGGCTTATAAGGGAGTATTCCAGAGTGGTTTTAATTTATCATTTCTCTAATTAATAGTGATTTGGAGCATTTTTTTGTATGACTAAAGTTAATTTTAATTTCATCATCTGAGAATTTCCTGTTTATATCCTTTGACCATTTGTCAATTGGGGAATGCTTTGTGTTCTTGTACATTTGACTCAGTTCTCTACATAGTTGAGAAATTAGGCCTTTTTTCAGAGACACTATGAAATTTTTTTCCAAGTTATTTCCCTTTTAATCTTGGTTGCATCAGTTTTGCTTATGCAAACCCTTTTTAATTTAATGTAGTCAGTTATCTATTTTACATCTCATAATGTTCTCTATGTCTTATTTGGACATAAATTCTTCTCTTATCCATAGATCTGACAGGTAAATTATTCCACGTTCTTCTAATTTGCTTATGGTGTCACTACTTTTAAAGTATGTATCCTATTCTAATTCCTTCAGTTTCTTCTTCTTCTTTTACTGCTAAAGCCAGCATTTCTAGTAGAGTATTTAATAGCAGGATTGATAATGGGCATCCTTACTTTACCCCTGTCTTATTGGGTTAAGCTTTTATTTTATCCCCCTTCCAGGTTTTAGACAGATGCTATTTATCATTTTGAGGAATATTGCATTTATTCCAATGTTCTCTACCACTTTTTATAAGGGGTGTTAAATTTTGTCAAAAACTTGTTTCTGCGTCTATTAACATAAATATGATTTCTGTTGGTTTCGTTATTGATATTGCCAGTTATACTGATGATTTTTCCTAATGTTGAACCTTAAAAAATGTTCATTTTTTAAATTAATTAATTTATTTTATTTAGAATATTTTCCCATGGTTACATGATTCATGTTCTTTCCCTCTCCCCAACCCCCCCCCACCATAGCCAACACACAATGTCACTAAATTTTACATGTATCGTTGATCAAGACCTCCTATTTCCATATTATTGATAGTTGCATTAGGGTGATTGTTTAGTGTCTACATCCCCAATAATATCCCCATCAGCCCATGTGTTCAAGCAGTTGTTTTTCTTCTGTGTTTCTCCTCCCACAGTTCTTCCTCTGAATGTGGCTAGTTTTCTTTTTCATAAGTCCTTCAGCCTTGCTCTGGATCCTTGCATTGCTGCTAGTAGACAAGCCCATTATGTTCAACTTAACATTCATTTTTTAAGAAATAGCGAGTTGCAAATTCTCTTTCTACTATCACTAATTGAGGCGGCAAGCAATAAGTATTCATTATACATGTGATATCACACAAAATATATTTCCATATCAGCCATGTTGCAAAATAAAATACTCACACACACCCTGCCAAGGGAAATAAAGTTTAAAAGAATGCTTCAGTCTTTACTCAGGGTCCTCATCCTTCTTATCTGGAATGTAATCTTAATTTTTTTTACTATTTGCCTCAGGAATGTCAATAATCAAAAAACAGATTCATATTACACAGACACTATGAAGTCTACTTAATCTATTATGTGACCTTCAATCCATTTAAGTAAAAATTCTTACTTCCTTATCTTTTCTCTGGGCTTCCATCCACTGGAATGATATCCATGGTAATCCATGTGTTGTTGCTGTTGTTCAGTCTTTTTTTTTTTTTTTTGCCATATCTAACTCTTCTTGACCCCATTTGAGGTTTTCTTGACAAAGATCCTAGAGTGTCTTTCTATTTCGTTCTCCAGATCATTTTATATACAAGGAAACTGAGGCAAATAGGGTTAGTGACTTCCCCAAAGTCATACAGTAAGTGGCTGAAGCCCGATTTAAACTCAGGAAAATGAACCTTCTTGACTCCAGGCCCTGCACTCTATCCTGAGCATCTACCTGCCCAACTACCCATATATCCTATGGATATTCTACAAGCATGCACTCAGGAGAGATCTTTGGTCAATGGTATAAATCCTCAAATAGAAAGGAAGGGCAATGAAATCTTATATGAGGATTCCTATTGGCTACATATGAACCTAACTGTTTTTTAAGAAAGAGAAAGCAGTTAATACTTTTTAAAATCAAGATTACAATTCAATTTGTCCTACTAGACAAAGGAGAAACAGTAACAAAAGTTATACTGATCATCTGAAAGCATCCATTCCCCTACTTCCTCCAGGCAGCTGAACTCAATGGTGGTTGCTGATGGACCTAAGGCAGTGATGGGCAAACTACAGCCCACGGGCCTGATGTGGCCCCCTAAAATGTTCTATCTGGCTGCAACATTATTCCTAATCTGGTGAATAAAATGAGTAGGATACAATACAATGAAACTTCGAAAGAGTTGCCTTAGAAACAGACTGACAGATGAGCATTTGCTTTCTTTTGGCCCCCTCTTTAAAAAGTTTGCCCATCACTGGTATAAGGGAATGATGATGATATGGCTAAGCCTATCCCTCCATCCTCTTCTTTCCATAATCAAGTCTAGAACTGAATTGACAGAAACCAAAAGGCTATGAAGGGCTGTGTGGCACTACTGGACTCCCAGGATTCTAGGATTACTGGTCCTGTGAAGCTATTTGATATTACTGCTCCTGAGCCTGATTCTGGAGCTTTCAGGACCCTAAGGACCTGCCCCAAATTGACACCCTCCACTGAATAGAACTTACTGGCTCGTCCTTCTTTGGCTACACTCAACTTGTAACTCAACTAGGTAGCATCCATTGCTTAGTCTTTCCAGGGCAGACTGAGCCTGACCACAGGTACCAGGATTAAGGGGCTTTGCTGCCTGAACCTTTGCCAAAGGTGATGTGCCTGACAGTGGGCAGTGAGGAGCAGTTATAGGAACAGGACCCTCATACTCTGAATTCTTGCATTTCTCACTAGTTAGCACTATAGTTTCAGCATTAGTCAAGCATGAATTATAGATTATTCACTTATTCACTTTGTGTACTATATCTGTAACATTCTATACTAGGAATCAGCTTTGTGTTCTTAGAAATAACTAATTACCTAAAGTGGTCCTCCAATGTACTGCGTCCCTACCTCCATGTTTCCACTCCAGAAGGCCAACAAGACCACTCCCGCATTGACAAATGATGACAAGGTGGACAATGTCGGTACATGGAACCTGAGCACTGAGGACTCTGGCATTCTAGAAGAATACCCCAATCTTGTGTATGATCCTTATTCCCTACGGTAACAAACCCCAAAACGTACCTCCACTTGAATTTGGTAAAGGGAGATGCTAAGCTACCAGACCCCAATAAATATGCCAACCTGATCCACAAGTGTGGAAGCTGCCACTTTACAATGGAAGATGCCACTCTGCATACAAGCTGCTACACCATATTATCAGCTCCAGAGAGGCTACTCTACTAGTCTCTGGGCTTCTCCACCAGCCCTAAGGCTACCTGATTAGCCCCCAGGCTATTCCACCAGCTATTAGGCTATTATGCCACCAAAAAAACAGTTCTTCAAATAAAATTCTGTTCATACTTCTGGATTGAATGGAGTTTGAGTCTTCCATTCTTGGGGCAAGATTCTGCTACATTTCTCCTGCACCAAAGGGACTAGAAGGGAAGATGGTGGGAGGAGTCAGCAAGCTCCTTGAGGTCTCAGGAAGTACTTCATCAAATCCTTGGGAAGGATGGAGTTTAATGGATACCCAGTCCTGCTAATCTGACACAATTCTGGCATGGACAGGGTTAATATATCCCATTTGTCTTCCAGTGGAAGACTGTTGTCACCAGGAACAAAATGAAATGCAAGAGATCAAGCCTGCCCTTCCTCTTTGAGGGAGGATCAATGGAAAGGAGGAGGAAGGGATGGCAAGGATGGAGGTATGGAGAACACCCATTTCACTGAGGTAGTGGGACCAGCACCTCCATATAGTTGAAAGGAAAGAAGCCCAACTGGCCTTTAATCATGCTTTCATACCATTTTTCATCAATCTGATTGGATGATTGGTTGGTTAGTGTAATGATGTCACCCTCATAGAAGTCCAAGTCCACATCATCTGGCTGAAGTCATATAAGGGCTTGCAGCTGGGCTGGTCCAGAGGTGTCATATTCCTAATGGGGGTCCAGATGGGCATATCAGAGTATCAGAAAGAGGAAGAAGCTGTCATCTTAGGGGCTGGGGCACAAGAAAATCGTCCATTGGACTGGTCAGGCTCTCCAAAGTCATAGAATCTCTAAACTTTGGCTTGTATACCTACTTGGGACAGGAAGAGGCTTTCCACCCCCTGCACTTGAGCATGTCTGCCAGCTTATCCAGGAACTGGACTGCTTATATGTGGTAATCCAGTTGTGCATCCACCAGGGCTAAGAGCTGGCTCACCTGCTCAATATTGGTCTCCAAGAAGTTGTGCATACTGGTCTCTGCCACATCCTTGGACTTTTCAAATTTCTTTATCATTGGTGAAGCTCTAGCATCTTTCCCTGATGCTTCTTCTTATATTCCAGATCCAAAAGCTTGCCCTCTAGCTTTTTTAGAAGATGCTGGATCTCGTTTAAGTCTTTCTCACAGGGGTTCTGGAGGGAGGAGCGTGGGAGGGGAGGTGATCAATGAAATTCTGTTTGACTTCTATGTCCAAAGAAGCTTCCACTTCTGCCAATAGCTTCTTTTATTCAACAGCATTCAAAAGTGTATCACTAAAATTGGACTAATGTTCTAGTTCCTTTCCATACTGAATCATGCACTCGCCCAAGAGCCCTTCTGACTGTGGACAGCCGGGATTCTTCACTTGCCCTCTAATCTTTGACAGTGTTGAGCATTGTCAGCTTGCCTCTGGAGTCTGGGTTAGGCTGAAGGTATTGAATGGTTCTGGCTAACACCTCTGCCATAGCATTGCTGATGACATCCATTTTCTATTCCATTTCTTTGAAGTCACCATCAAGTTTGGTTCCTTTAGCTCCTCCAACCTTCTCACTGACCAGCTGGCTTGCCATGTAGAAATGCTCTTTGAGTCCAGCTACCAACATGCTGCCTCCCACTGCCAAACCGCCCATTAACTTAGTTTTTGAATGTGATGTTACCTATGTTTTATGGTATTTTTACTTATTGTGTGAAGTATTTTTCAATTTTATTTTGATCTGATTGTGGTGGCACTTGAGTATTATAGGTTAGAGGCCAGAGGGTTGAGTTTTTGACACCTCTGCTCTAGATACTTCCTGTCAAAAACGGATCACTTTTGACTTCTAGCCATTCTCACATAGAGACAGTTTTCTGGCCTCTTGTCCTGTAAGGGGAAGATCACTGGACCTCTTGATCACCGCCCTTGGACTTCTATCCATTTGTGATCAGCTCCTTAGATCTGTTTTTATACTAATCTGCAGCTCAGAATTTGTCACTAGACTCTTTTGAACCTTATCAACTATCTCACTAGAAATGATCCAGGCATTCTCAATAGGGAATTGTCTGTCTTCATTTTTCTCCCATACTTTCATTTCTTTTCATCATGTAATCTACTTTATAAAAACAATCTTAAAACACAGACTCTGTCTGTACAAAATGACTGCAAAAACCAGTTCTTGAATGATCTGTCCAAGTTATTTGTACTAAAGAGGGTTGAAATTACCCACCCATTCAGTGAATGCAGATCAAGACATAGTGCTAGTTTAAACTGCAGCAAATATTCAATTGTTTATTATATACATGGAAGGTCTCATATAAGCCCAAAACAATAATTATTTTTTCCTTTGAAGTTGTTATTAACTTTTTAAATTCCATTCTAATGTGAGTATTGCTAATTGTCAGGAAATCCAGGATATTTTCAAATAACAAAACATATTCTAAATGCATAAATGCACCAGCTACCCCACTCAGTGACACCCCCTTCTGCACAGTTGTCTTCATAGTAATATAATAGCATGGTAGATTTGTTCAATAGAAGAACTGGGTTCTAATCCCACTTCTGATATCTCTTAATTGTATGAACACAGCCAAGTCACTTAATTTCTCTCAGCCTCAGTTTCCTAATTTATAAAATGGAGATAATCGCTCACAAGGTTCTTTTAAGGCTTAAATTAGAAAATAGAAAGTACCTAGCAAACTTCAAAATGCTCAATATTATTAGGCATTTGGTTGTTTATTTGAAGGATACAACAATATCCTCTTGGCCCAAAGCATCTAGGTTCTCCTCAAAGGCCTAACAAATGCAGAACACTATCCTAGGCAATGGAAAGATTCAGCGATTAAATTCCTGATGTTTATGTAACTTATAGTCTAGTAAAAAAAGATAATACATTCCACATTCACTATAATATGGAATGATACTGGAAAAGCTGCAAAATGAAGGTATAACCTATGTCCTCTAAGAAACCCAAGGGGGAAAGGATCATTATGGAGTACAAGTGACATCTCAAGGAAGTCTTTATGAAAGAAATGCAGTGGAGTCTGTCCTTAAATGATTGGTAGAATTCCCATTGACATGAATTATTTGGGGGTCCTGGCATTCCCAGGATAGGAAACTGCTTGATCAAAGATATCAGAGGCAGATATAGGAACAGAACACTAGATGACTACAAGAGCATAAAGTATATAGAAGGGCACAACATAAGATAAACCTAGAGAGTTGAGATAGTGCCAGATTTTGTATCTCTAAAATCTTGTTAAATTGATTTAATTTAAAGGAAGGGAAGAGTGAAAGATGGCAAAATGTCATATCCTTGATGAAAATGAGTAAGTCAAGAACATATTGGTGGGGGGCTAGCTATTTTTAAGCCATATTGGGCTTGAGGTGAGGAAAATTGATATTCTAGAATTAGCAGTTAGAGATGAAGGATGGGAACTCTGATAAAGGGATAGCAATATAGATATAAAAGTGGGAACTTTCTGCCTAGAGACACAGGTAGTGAATGACATTAACAAGTGAAATTCATTTCCTCTCCACTAAGGAAGTAGCATTTCCAGTGAAAGTGCAAATGATACATCCAAGGAAGAGTTGGGACTCTTAGTACCAGGAACTGGCCACATGCTCAGCTTTAACTAGAGTGAATAGGCTGTTTGGTACCTTCTACTTCTAAGGTTTATATTCTGATGCTCTATGGCAGTGGTAAATGGATAGATATATTGTGGGAAAACACACTAAAACGCCATTTGATCCAAAGATATTAAAGAATTTTATTTAAAGAAGAAGAGGTTTTTAAGATAATATAATAGTCTTGGCTGGTGAAATTGCATAGGGCAGTGATGGTGAACCTTTTGGAACATTTTAGGGTCCTGTGCCATTATTACTCACCCTTCCAGATGGAATGCCTGTGCCCCCCAATTGTGTGCCATGCCCTGCCCACGATGGTATGTCCTGCCCCCTGAATGCATTCAGTGCCCAACTTACCCCTGCATTCGGGGGCAGGGTTGGGGGAGGGGCCGAGCTCTGTGGGGAGGCTCCAGTGCCCCTACTCTCCCCTTGCATTTGGGGGGCAGGGCCAGGTTACCAGCCCAGGGCTCACTACACTCCTCCAGGTCAGTGGTGCTCAGCTCCTATGGTTGAGCTCAGTTGTGCTCAGCATCTGCAATGGGAGAGAGAAACTAGAATGTCCTATGACCAGGCTCCCAGCTGGCCACGCCAGGGGACTATGTATGCCCACAGAGAGGTATCTATATGCCACCTTTGGCACACAGGCCATGAGTTCATCATGAGCCTAGGGGCAAATAGAATAGCTTCTTGGCTGGTGGAATAGCTTTGGGGCTGATGGAATGGCCTCAAGGTTAATGGAGTAGCCCAATAGTCCTGAACATTTGGATAGCCCAAGCTATGGATGAGGGTTTGCATATGTATCCAGTATCTGGGGGCTTATTATTTGCCATTCCAGTGAAATCTCTACCTTTTCCCAGAATTGCCCATCCCTGGGCATTACAGGGCGAAAAACTGGGGAAATGAACATAGAGGAGGAGGGTCCAAATCCAGGTGGAGATGTGTTTTTGATTCTAACATATGAGAAGTGTGCTTGAGGATGCCAAAAAGGGAATATAGTACATGCAAAAGGTGTGGAGGACTCCCTTGGACTGCCAGAGCCCTTAGTGCACATGTCCCATATTTCCCCCATTGTCTCTCCTGCCATTGTTTGTCAGCATAGGAGAGGTCTCTCTACCCTTCTGGAATGTCTTCATCAAGGATGAGAACCTAGGGAGGATATATATAGTACAGTAGATGACCACTAGAGGGGATTAATAATGCTTAACAGTTAAAAAAAATAATGCCTGACATTTCTGTACTAAGGTAAACACAGAACAATATAAGTGATTAATAATACACAAAAGCACAAAGTTGGTGTACAAAACAGAATGACAAAACCAATATGAGTGATTTCAGATTTTTCAATTTATGCTTAACTAATTTGAACTGGTGACAAATACAAGATTTCAGGACATGAGAGTCCCCCCTCTATCATGCTCATTGCCCACCTTCATCAGATAGATAGATAGATAGATAGATAGATAGATAGATAGATAGATAGATAGATAGACAGACAGATAGACAGGCAGAGAGACAGGCAGGGAGACAGACAGACTGACTGACAGATAGACAGACAGACAGACAGACAGACAGACAGACAGACAGACAGACAGACAGATAGATAGATAGATAGATAGATAGATAGATAGATAGATAGATAGATAGATAGATAGATAGGCAGACAGATAGATAGGCAGACAGATAGATAAATAGATGGATGGCTAAAATGTAGGTGCCCATTAATGAGGAATTCTCTGAACAAACTGTAGTACACAAACATAATAGGAAATTATTAAACCAAAAGGAATTACCAATATGAGATATTCAGAGAAAAATAAGAAGACCTGTATGGAAAGGTAGCAAGAAAACAATATATGCAATGAAAAGAATAATGTAAGGAAAAGAATACAAAAATAAAGTTAATATAATGACGTAATGATTTGCAGTTGTAATAAGTAATCTTGGCCCAAGAAAAGAGACAGAGATCTATACTCTCACCTTTCCTTGGAGAAGGGGAGAGAAGAGGATACAACTACATATAGCACCTACTATATGCTAGATATAAGTTTCACTTTTTGTTTGTTTTTATAAATGCCTCATTTGAGGCTCATAGCAATGCTAAGAGCAAAGTGGTATTATCCTCATTTTATAGGTAAGGCAATTTAGGCAAATAAAGATTAAAGTGACTTGCCCAGGGTTACACAGTTAATTAATGTCTGAGGTTGCTTTTGAATCCAGATCATCCTTACTGCAGGCCTGTAGATGATCTACTGACCTTCCAGCTGCTTCTAACAGTGAGGTGCCTGAACTATGGGAATAAAATGTTGCACAACTCATCAGACCAAAGTTATTTTGTATTTAATTTCTAAACTTGTTCATCTCTTTCCAGGGTTTATTTTGGGCTTTTGAGAAACTACAGTATGGTGTTGGAGGTAGCAGCATATTATTTATATATGCATTTCCCCTACAATAAAACTCCTAGGGGCAAGGAATGTTTCTTTTTTTGTCTTTGTATCTCCAGGGTCTGGGAGAGTAGTAGACATTTAAATGGAAGTTGATTGATTGGAAGTTGTTGCATTAGTTGCTTTTGTTTAATTTAAAATTTTAAATTGTTTAAAAACTAGGTAGTTGGGTGAATTGAGAGTTAGGCCTAGAGATGAGAGATCCTGGATTCAAATATGATATCAGATACTTCTTAGCTGTGTGATCCTGGGCAAGTACCTTAACCTCCATTGGCTTGCCCTTTCTATTCTTCTGCCTTGAAACCAATGCATAGTTTTGATTCTAAGAGGGAAGGCAAGGATGTATATGTGTGTGTGTGTGTGTGTGTGTGTGTGTGTGTGTGTGTGTGTGTGTGTATACATATATATATACATACATATATATGTATATTTTTTTAAATAAAACATTTAATATTGTTAAAAATTTTTCTTATGCGGCAGCTAGGTGGCTCAATGGATAGAGAGCCAGTTCTGGAAAAAGGTAGTTCTGGATTAAAATATAGTCTCAGATACTTTCTAGGTAAATGACCTTAGTCAATACATTTAACCCCAATTGTCTAAGCCATACCACTCTTCTGCCTTACAATCAATACTTGGTTTTAATTCTAAAACAGAAAGCTTTGTGTTTTCTGTTTGTTTGTTTGTTGTTGTTTTTTTTTTTGGAAGGAAGGAAGAAAGAATTCTTATGAAGAAGCCAGATCTAGTGGGTGTATCCAAAAATGATGTTGACTTGAAAATAAAAGTCATCAGTAAAACATTAATTAAAACAATCCGGGACAATTCTGAGAGACAAATATAAATAATATAAAAAAAATGAGACAAAGAAAGCTATCCACCTCCAGAGAAAGACCTGTTAGAGTTAGAATGCAGATTAAAGCATAACATTTATCACTTATTTATTTAGGTATATGTTTGGGGGTTTGGGTTTGAGTTTTATAAGATTACTCACTTATAAAAATGACTAATATAGAAATATGTTTTACATGATAATACGTGTGTAATCCAGATTGAATTGCCTGCCAGCACCAGGAGGAGGAAGGTAAGAGGGGGAGGGAAATAAGTTCAATGAAAAAACTTAGGAAAACCTGTGTGGAAATTTAAACATGTAACTGGTAATAAATGAATAAAATTGACAAATAACAGAAACAATAATTAATTTTAAAAAACAATAATTAAAAAGAAAAAGGAGGAAAGGAAAAACTACCTGAAAAGTATATGAGCAGCTATCAGTCCTTTCACTTAGCAAAAGTGTTAGTTATTATGTCTGATTATGTTTTTTGGTATGGTTTAGGTCTGTGTATTGCTTTTATACATAGATAGTTATATAGTTGCATATGTGCAAAGCACATAGCTAATGGTCATTTATCTGGGCCTATAATTTACCATATTTTTTTCTCTCCCATTATTAAAATCTTCCCATTTAAATGGTTTTCTTCCTCTACTTGCGGTAGGCAATGTTAACAAAATCTTCAGGAATTTGTAGACATGTAAGATAAGTTTTGTCAGACAAGAAGGACATGCACAATGAGGAACATGGTGGAGTCTGGGAGGTGTTATACACAGTGGTATGATGCTTCTATAAAATGGTGCTTTTTTCCAGAGGTTACCTATTACAGAGGCCAGATCCAAATAGGGTCCCATAGTGAAGGTATGAGGGTGCCTTGAGGGACCACAAGAAAGCAAAGAGAAGCCACCAATAAGACCAATGCTAAGGCCACAATAAACAAATATGGGTTTCCTATTGAAAACTATCTCTCGGGGGCAGCTGGGTAGCTCAGTGGATTGAGAATCAGGCCTAGAGACAGGAGGTCCTAGGTTCTAATTTGGCCTCAGACACTTCCCAACTGTGTGACCCTGAGCAAGTCACTTGACCCCCATTGCCTATCCTTACCACTCTTCTGTCTCGGAGCCAATACACAGTATTGACTCCAAGATGGAAGGTAAGGGTTTAAAAAAAATTAAAAAGAAAAAAAGAAAGAAAATTATCTCTGATTGGTGTAAAGGAGTCAACTAAAGACAGCATAGGCAAACCTGAAATATTCCAATTGGCATAAACACTAGAATAAAGTGAAACTCATTTAATTTTATAAATGAAAGCTTTTCCTCTCAATGACTAGACTAAAAGAATCCCAGACACACTCAATGTTATTCAAGAGAGATCTTGATCCCATAAAAAGGATTCCAAAATATGAAATTTAATCAAGGTAAGCCCAATTGCCAATGATTCTCTGAAGGCTCACAATGAGTTAGCTGTATGAGCAGTGTTCAGGATATGGAGGATAAGGTGATGCTGTTTCTTCAGGGCTATGCCAGAAGAGCACAAGTTCCAGCAGGTCCTGTCAAGCCAGAAAAGCTTTGAATATGAGCCCAGCGAGGCAGTGGTTGGGATTGGGGGAGGGGGTCAAGATGGTGAAAAAAACTGGGGGAATTTCCAGTGACCAGTCTAGCTAAGGGAAGTGAGGTTTCTTGAAGTTTGGCTTCCAGGTACTGAATGTTATGAACAATTTATTGACTGAAAGTAGAAATTAAAACATGATAGAATTCAGAGCTTTATGGGATGAGGCAGGGCCTATCCCGATGAATAATAGTTCCGTGGAAGTCTGAAGTCTTGTCAATAAGCATATGTTGTCAATAAGCAGGAAGAACTGGTGAAATTAACATACGGATCATCAGCATACTCTGCTTTCCAACATCTGGGATCTAAAAAGGAGTGGCTGGATAGAGGTTCTTAACCTTCTCATTTTTTTTTTTATTTATTTTATGCCAGGGACCACTTGGCAGTTTGGTGAATCCTATGACCTCTTTCTAAGAATTATGTTTTTAGAACAGAGAGGGATAGAGAAAGAGAGACAAGAGACAGACTCTAGACAGACACAGAGAAAGAAAGTGAAAGGAAGGGAAGGAGAATGTATTATAAACACTTATGTTTGATAGGCTATACTAATGTCTAAGGCTGTAAACTCAAGAAAAAAAAAAGCAGTCCCTACTCTCAAGGATTTTATATTCTAATGGGAGAAAATAAATCATAAAGGGGAACCAGAAAGCAGAAAGTGGAAGAGGAGATGTATTCATGCAGGAAGCAACACAGACAGTATGGAATTGGAGCAGAAGGAAGCAGGCCTAAACAGAAAGTGAAGAGTACGAGTGTGGTTCCTCAAGATACTGTGATCTTGGGGAGAGACTAACCAATCATCAAGGACCTCCTCCTCCTTGTCCCCGCACTGGCCCACATTGGAATTATCCTTGAGAGGGCAAGTCAAAAGATGTGGAGGTAGAGCTGAGCAGAGAGTGAGCAGGAAGGGAAGTGAACAGATGGTTTGGGGCTTCTCAAGAAACTGTGGTCCTGGGCAAGGACTCATCAATCAGCCAGGATGCCTCAAGGCAATCTTTCAATGTGTAAAATGAAATATATAGGATTCAAAAGAAAACCAATTACATTGAAATACAATTATAAGTTTTTAAAAGCAAGTTTATAGACCCCAGATTTGGAATCTCTGCTCTATAGCCTTCCTGACTTCCTCTACTCTCTACCAAACTCATTTTGGCTTTGTTCTCAGGGGCCTCCTCTCTACCAGTGTTAAAATAGTAACATAAATCAATCCCTGCTATTATTTATTAGATAGTTAAAGTGTTATCTTCCCTTTGTAGCAGAATGTTCTAGCCCAAGTTACAGGTTATAGTGGGCCTTAAAGAGTGATGTTAATCATTATATACAGCAACAGAAATATTATTTGAAGAACTGTGAATGTCTACTTACTACTGATTAAATAGAAACATGGAATATATATATATATATATGTATATATATATATATATAATCATTTCATGTCTTTTCTAGTGAAGGGGGATGGAGGGAGCTCCATGATAAATTTAATGTTACAAACAAATAAATTTAAACTAAAAAAGGGGGGAAGAAGAGTGAAGTTAATGACAGAAATTTCAAGTACAGTGAATTTCCAGTTAACAGAGAACAACTTTTCAGGGTTGGGAGGGTAAGCTTTCAGAAATCTTCAAATGGTTCCTAGACATTTCCTTTTTCTGCCTTTTCTCTATCTTTATAGAAAATAAGGATGTAATTTTATGGGTTAATATCACCTTTGTGGGACATTTCATAATATTACCATTAAGGATTTTAACACCAGGAAAGCTTTTTTGAAAGTATAAGCAACAGTAATGGTACTTCCCCTGTGGACCTGATTAAACTAAATTGACAGTCCAATTCACTCTGTAGCCTAGAGGTTCTCAACCAAGTGTCAGGTAATTGTAATCTCTGATTAGGTAAATGATATTTATACTGAATTTGGGCTTTTTATGCCATTTTGTAAGACCAGCCTATGGACACAACCCTCATGTAATATAGAAGTATAATATAATATCTCATATCCTTACATGCTCCTCATAATGTAAAAGAATTAAGAGTCCTTACTTCTAAGTGACATATCCATCAAGGTGGTACAGTATAGAGAGCTGTACCTAGAGTCAAAAAGACCTGAGTTCAAATCTGACTTCAAACACTAATTAGCTGTGTAACTCTGGGCAAATCACTTCACCTTTGTTTGCCTCCATTTCCTCAAATATAAAATGGGGATATGAGCCATCATCTACTTCCTAGAGAGTTGTGAGGATCAAATGAGATAATATTTGAAAAGATTAGCCCTGTGCTTGGCATTTAGTAGGTATTCTATAAATGCTTATTTTTTGCTAGATTCCCTTGTTTCTTATTCCCTTTCCAAAAAGCTCCCCATAAATATCTCTCTTTGTCTCTCTGTCTCTCTCTGTCTCTCTGTCTCTCTGTCTCTCTGACTCTTTCTCTCTCTCTCTCTCTCTCTCTCTCTCTCTCTCTCTCTCTCACACACACACACACACACACACACACACACACACACACACACACACACACAAACTCTTTCTGTCTCAAAATAAATATGAAGTGTTCAGTTCTAAGGCAGAAGAGCAGTAAAGGCTAGGCAACTAGGATTAAGTGACTTTCCTAGGGTCAGACAACTAGATCATCTGTGAGGCCAGATTTTAACGTAGGACCTCCCATCTCCAGGTCTTGCATTCTATCCACTGAGCCATCTAGCTGTTCTTCTGCTCCCTGGAAGTTTCTTGAAAGGAAATTTAGCAAGATAAGTTAACAATCATTTATTAAGCACCTACTCTGTGCCAGATACTTAACTGGGATTGGAAGTATAATAAGGTAACTTAAAATATGAAGATTATTAATCCATCTTTGAGCTAAGGCAAATTAATAGATCTCATCAATTCTTTGTTTTCCTCAACTTTTCCAAAGGAATAGTAATATTTATTACACTAGGCTGACATGACTTGTCACTAATCACATGCTGGTAAATATTTAACAACCAGCTCTTGGATGGAAGGGGATATACATAGGATATACTTCTAAGTTTAATGTGCATTATTATTTTCTCCATCACTTTCTTAACTCTAACAAATCAAATAAACACGTAATCAAGTCTTGATATATGACATTTGGCATAGATATAAATGCTCACACTGATATTTTAGCAATCAGTCTTTGGAGCTTTTTTGTAGATGCTACCTTCAGTCCAAGAATCTTTTCTTCTTCCCTTGATCATCACAAGAAAATCACAGAGTCACAACCACAGAAACTCAAGTAAGAAAGAACTTCAGTGATTATCTAATCCAATAAGTACCTCAAAAAGGATCCTGTCTCCAGCAAAGCCAAAAAAAAGTAGTCCCTGAATCTTCCCTAGATAACCCCCACATTTTGGGGAAACAAACTCTTCCAAGGCATTCCATTTCACTTGTGGATACCAGTAATTGTTTTCCTGATATCAAGTCTAAATTTGCAATTTAGGACAATGGCTCTTAACTTGGCCTTATATGGCAAAAGAGAACAAATCTATTACCTTTTGCACATCTTTAAAGACAGGACTTGTCTCCCCTAAACTTTTCCTTCTTAGCATGAAATTAGTAAATTGATTAGCTGAGTGAATTGGGAGTAGCTATATTTACTTATTAGTCACTTTTCTCATGTTTAATTATTTTGTAGATCCAAAGGACAAAGACCTCCTTCTTCACTCAAACTAGTTTAATGTCACCAAATTCACTAGAGCAAATATTCTTTTCAGGTAAAAGCCACTGGGAGATTCTGAGTCTCTAGTGTCTGAAGAAGACAAAGTATGGCCCCACCTTCTTTTTAAAAAGATTGTCTCTTGGGCAGCTAGGTGCTCAGTGGATGAAAAACCAGGACCAGAGACAGGAGGTCCTGGATTCAAATTTGACCTCAGACACTTCCTAGCTGTGTGGCCCTGGGCAAGTCACTTAACCCCCATTGCCTAGCCCTTATCACTCTTCTTCCTTGGAATCAATACAAAGTACTGATTCCAAGACAGAAGGTTGGGTTTTTTAAAAAAAGAGTCTATATGTACACTTATATGTGTGTGTTTATGTCTATTTATGTATTTATAGATCAGGAGATTTTAAACTGGGCTCCTTTCTTTAGCTAGAGAGACTGATGAGCCCATGAGACCCATGGCAATCAAATCAAATCCTGCATTTGCCCTTATTGGTTCTACTCAAGATGGAAATATTTAAAGATATTTGAAGCATGTACATTATTAATTAGTTTCTTTATAAATAGACTCCAGCTTCCACCTCAGTATTAAAGCTCAACCTCCGTGGGTCATTCTATATCAGTCTAGAGTTCTGAATGGATCTTATTTTCTGAAATTTTGATATACCTATAGCTTCATTTCCCAAAACCAGATAAAATGGGGCCCAAGGATAGCAGTAAAACAGAAGCACATATCTCCTGCCATCAGTTTCTTATGAAAAAATCTCCTGCTATTGGCTTGCATGCTATTAATACGCCATATAATTGGATTAAAGCTGGGTATGATTGGTTTTCTGTTCTTTGAGATCCAGAACTAGGACCAGGCTTCCAATTCAGTTGCTCATTCTTTGCTGGGCAAAATCAGGAGCTCAGTCTAGGATACTTGGTAAATAAATAAATAAAAATAGATATATATTTTCAAAAGATGGTTTTCATGTTTGTGTTTATTCTAAAGTATGATAGATTGCCATGCAACCTTCCCCATGACTCATCTGATGCCTCTTTTTTGAGTGAAGCATTAAGCATGGCAAGCTGCCCTAAAAATGTCTTCAATCAATCTCTGCATCAGAGCTTCAGGGCACTTGATTAAGTAATACTTTAATGAATAACATAGATAGGACTCAAGCATCCCCTTGCAGGATGAGCCATAAAATGAGGAATTTGTGTGCGTACATTCATGCATGTGCATATGACCCTCTATGCATGCGAGGGGGGCAGAAAATGGATTCTCAGCCATGGAACCCAGAATGAAAGCATAGGCCCTGACCTCAGTAGTTCAAAAGGAAAAATGCACCTTTGTAATTAAGTTTCTCACATTTCCTAAAAGCTGCTTCTTTCACAAATCCATCACTTCATTTCAATTTGTTCCTAGAGAAACTGAGGCTTCTAATATCAAGGTAATTCTTAACAAATTAAAATATGGAATAATGAGGATGAGAAGCCAATGGAGATGGTAGCCAGAATAATCCTTAACTTTCTACACTTGAGGCTATTCAAGAATTTGCAGCAATTAATACTTAAGCCTCCCAATATCCCTGTAATGGGCTCTTCAAAGTTCACTCAAGCAATCAATTTAGTGTAATAAAACAGCTGTCCTCATGGAGTAACAGAACAAAAGAAAAAAGGGAAATGCTGCTACATCTAGCTGAAATGGCAAAGGGGGATTTTACATAGGCAGAATACAATTAACCAGCTTGGAATTTGTCCCAGACAATAAAGTAAATGCTCAGAGCTTCTAGAAAAAAGTGGCAAAGGATCACTATTGATCACACAAAGTCAGGAGTGCAGGCCATTTTCTCATCTGGCAAAGTGAATGTCTAAATGTTTTTCATTCCTTAAAATAGGTTTTTTTCAGGGGAGATCCATGGTCGGCCAGATTCTCCCCAAACCCATTCTGAAAGATGAATGAGAAATGAGACTCTTAGCCATGCAAAGGAGGGACTTATGTCTGGGAAACTTACTTTTATGTTTAAAAATAAAGTGAGTAGGGTTAGGTAGGCAGCACAATGGATAGAACATACCATCTGGAGTCCACAGGACCTGGCTTCAAATTTTACCTAGAAACTTCCTAGCTTTGTGTCCCTGAGCAAGTCATTTAACCCTGATTGCCTAGTCCTTGCCACTCTTCTGTCTTAGAATTGATACCAACACAGAAGGTAAGCATTAATTAAAAAAAAAAAAAAAACAACACATGAGTATGAAGATAAAGCAGAAACCAAACATACAGGCATGTGTAGCTATCACACAAAGAAGTTGTGCACAAACATCAAACACAATCCTAACCAGCCAGGAACAGTTACTTATGGTTTGTACAAAAATTAAATAGTCTGTCTTCTTTGATCATTTGCATTGCTCGGCATGCCTTCTGAGACTTACCATCCAACATCCTAGACCATTCATGTTGATTTTCTTTTGCCGAAGAGAGAGTGCCAGGTGAGAGCACGGGATCGTGTATCATAAGATCATAGATTTGACCCTGGAAGGGCCTCCAGATGTCATCTAGTTTCAATCCCCTTCATTTTCTGGAGAAGGAAAAAAAAAAACAAAGAGGTTAAGGGATTTGCAACGTGGAAAATTAATATTGAATTGTGATGTAAAAGCTTTTCTTGAACCTTGAGTTTTGAAGGTCAGCCAGCTTCCAAATAATTTACTCCCAGGCCTCAAGGCATCTCACTGGGCTGGCTTTTTTTTAAAGGCAGGGTGGAGACCTGCTCCATATTTATCTGTAAACAAGAACTCTCTCAGGTAAGAAAAGTCAGCAAGGGCTTGCAGCCATATTGGATTGGCTCTACCACAAGGCAAGGAAGAAGAGGTGTATTGGGAGTCTCCTGAGATCTGTCTTTTCTTGTGAAAAAATAATGAGGGAGGAGTTGAGGTCTCTAAACCACCTCCTCAGTAGCTATTTCCCAATCAGAGATTGCTTGAAAGTTCCAGGGGAAGGACTGAACGAGAACACGAGGGGTATATAAGATGTGCACTTGAGGTTGTCCACCTCTTTTGTCCTCTACTCACTCTCATTGGTGCCCTTTCAGATTGTGGAGGAAATCTACTGGCCAGTTTAAATTTTCTTGAGTAATTAATCAATATTTAATTCTAAAATTAAGAAATATGGCTTCTCAAGAATTTTGATTGTTATGACATAAATAACACAGGCATGATTTGAACCCAAATCCTCTGACCATTTTGTGTCAAACATCCTTTTCCCACTGCCTCACACTATAGAAAAGAAAGAATTTTTGATTCATTCATTCATTTATCTGTTCATCTTTTCAACAAGAACTTATTAAGTAGTTTGTGTCCTCTCCATTGTCTTCTATCTTTGATTCCTTTCCTGTTCTTCCTTTTCTCCTCATCTGCTGCTCTGCCTCAGTAACTATTGATGTATTGAAGTTTACACTTAAACCTCCCCCCACCCCAGGAGGTGCTTAGAGACACCAACTCCTTCCTCATCACTTCATCATAGAAGAGGCAGGTCTTAGGAGGACCCCAATACATCTCTTCTTCTTCAAAAATTGGTGGGGAGGACTTCCAGGCTAAGATGGCTGCAGAGTAGAAGCAAGGGTCTTGTCCTCACCACCAACCAATATAAAGTGCCTCAAAAGGACAAAAATCTAAATCAGATGAGCCAAGGGGCTCGACTGTAGGGAGCAACCTTAAAGGTAGGCATGCTCTGGGCATTTCCATGCTATAAGGGGATAAAAGTATTCCTACCAAAACTAGAGCTGATCACCTCTCCCCCACTCTACCTATAGCGCCAGAGTCAGAGTGAGTGAGGGGCAATCTATAGGTTCTTTGGGGTTGGGGGTAGGGTTGGTTGAGGACACCACAGACTCACCACTGAGAACAGCAGGACTGGGGACCCCAGGAGGCTGAGGAACACAAAGCTTGGGTTCAGAAATAGGGCAGAGAGGGGATGCCAACAACAGACAAGCTGGAGACTGAAAATAGCCTCAGGGCAAAATCCAACCTGTAGATTGATACACAGAGAGCCTGCCCTCCTCACTTGGACTTCTGGCTGGGAAGGGAAGAAAAAACTAAAACAGCAATGATCACTATCACCCAAGAACCAAGAACTACAATCTACAACTACCAAAAAAAAATTTTTTTAAATAACCTCTGTCTCTGGATAACTTCTATGAGAAAAAAAAGCAGCCTATAGAGGAGATAGCAGAGAACAACAAACAAGCAGTCATATCCAAGCTTTCCTAAAAAAATGGAAATTGGTCACAAGCTCTCAAGGAACTCAAAAAGGAATTTAAGAACCAAGTAACAAAGATAGAAGAAACTTGCCAAGAAAAATTGGAAATAGTTCAAAAAGAAAATAACAGTTTAAAAGACAGAGTCTCCCATATGGAAAAAGAAGCCAAGAAATCAAATGAATGATAAGCAAATTGAAGACCAGAATTGACCTGCTAGAAGCCATGAAAAGCAGGATAGATCAAACTGAAAAAGAAAATCAAAAGATCATAACCAAAAACCAGTCTTTAAAGACTAGACTTGAGCAAGTAGAAGCTAATGATCTCACAAGATAGCAAGAATTAATAGAGCAAAGTCAAAAGAATGACAAAATAGAAGGAAACATGAACTATTTCATTAAGAAGATGACTGACCTGGAAAACAGGTCCAGGAGAGACAATTTGAGAATCATAGGTCTACCTGAAAACCTAGAAATAAACAGAAACCATGCCATTGTACTACAAAAAATTATCCAAGAAAACTGCCCTGCTACTCTTGAACAAGAGAGTAAAATAGACACTGAAAGAGTCTGTAGATCACTCTCTTCACTAAATCCTCAAAAGATAACCCCCAGGAGTGTAATTGCCAAATTCAAAAGCTTCCAAGCTAAGGACAAAATATTGCAAGAGTCCAGAAAGAGAAAATTCAGATATCAAGAAGGACCAAAAGAGATTACACAGGATCTGTTAGCCTCCACACTAAAGAACCACAAGGCTTGGAATATGATATTCAGAAAGCAAGAGAATTGGGTCTATAACCAAGGATCACTTACCCATCAAAACTGACTATATACTTTCAGGGGAAAGAATGGGCATTTAACAAAATAGATTTCCAAGTATTTGTAAAGAAAAGACCAGAACTAAATGGAAAATTTGGTGTCCAAATACAAAAAATCAAGAGAAACATGAAAAGGTAAATTAAAAAGAGAGGGGTGAAATTTTTAAGGACTTCAGTAATGTCAGTTGTTTATATTCCTATATGGAAAATGATATTTGTGATTCTCAAAAACTGTATTCACTATCATATTAGTTAGAAGAATTATTCATAGGTAGAGCCTGGGATACTAAGAGGTTTAAGATGATATGTAAAAATAGAAAAGGAGGAGATATAGAAGATACCACCAAGAGAAACTTGAAGGAATAAGAAAAATAGGATAATTTATATAACATAAAGAGGCACATGGGAGGGTGAGGGGAAGAATAATATTTTAAGAAGGAGAAGAAGAGAGTATTAATAGGTAATACTTAAACCTTACTCTCAGTGATATAGAATTTGTGATATAGAAAGAAAGGAAAGCTGGATGTTGTTAGATATGTACTTTAGATTTTTGAAAAGATTTCAAAGAAAAGATCCTATGGTCTAGGAAAAAACTAAAATTCTGGAAAACAAACAAACAAAGAGAAACAATTCTGATAAGGAGAAAAATTGGAGTTATCTAAAGAGACCATTGTGATCTACCTATTTATTTCTTAGCCAGCACCAAAAATTTTGATAATCACTGCTTTTACAGTTTAAATTTAAATTTAGTTTCAAATCTGGTTCTGCTACACATCTTTCTTTTACATTTTTTCATTACTTTTGATATTCTTGATCTTTTGTTCAAAATGAGCTTTTTAATTATTTTTCTAGCTTAGTAAAATAGCTCTTTTGGTAATTTAATTGGAGTGGCATTGAAAAGTAAACTGGTTTCTGTAGAATTGTCATTTTCATTACATTAGCTCTGTCCATCCATAAAAAATTAGTATTTTTCCAATTATTTACATTTGACTGACTTCGTGTAAAAAGTGTTTTATAATTATGTTGATATAGTTCTGGGTTTGTTTTGGTAGGTATACTTCCAGGTATTTTATTCTTTCTTTGGTTATTTTCAATGGAATATCTCTTTCTATCTCTTCTTACAGGACTTTTGTAAGTATTATATAAAAATGGTGATGATTTATGTGTATTTATTTTATATACTGCTCATTTGCTAAAATTATTAGCAGTTTCAGGTAACTTTTTAGTTGAATATCTATAATTTTCCACGTCATCAGCAAATAGAGATGTTAACTCTTTACCTATTCTTTACCATTCTTTCAATTTCTTTTTCTTCTTTTATTGCTATTGCTAACATTTCTAATACTTAAAAAAAAAAAAACTCTTACCTTAGAATCAATAATGTGTATTGGTTCCAAGGCAGAAGAGTGGTAAGGACTAGACAATGGAAGTTAAATGACTTGCCCAGTGTCATACTGCTGGGAAGTGTCTGAGGCCAGATTTGAACCTAGGACCTCCCATCTCTTGGCCTGACTCTCAATACACTGAGCCACTCAGCTACCCCTTCTAATACTATTTTAAATAATATCAGTGATAATGGACATCCTTGTTTCACTCCTGATCTTATTGGGAAGACTTCTAGCTTCTCCCCATTATAGATGGTTTTAGATAAATGCTTCATATCATTATAGGAAAAATATCATTCATACCTATGCTTTCCATTAATTTTGATAGAAACAAATGTTATATTTTGTCAAAGATTTTCTCTGCATCTATTTAATGTAGTTATGTGTTTTTTTGCTACTTTTGTTATTAATATAATCAATTATGTTGATAAGTTTTCCTTATATTAAACCATTGCCACATTCATGGCATAAATCCTACTTGGTCACAATGTATAATCTTTCTGATATATTATTATAGTCTCTGAGCTAGTGTTTTATTTAAGATTTTAGCATCCTAATGGAATTGGTCTATAATTTACTTTTTCTGCTCTTGTTCTTTCTGGTTTAGGAATCAGCACCATATTTATTTCTTAGAAGAAGTTTGGCAAAACTCCTTATTTACCTCTTATTTCAAATTATTTAATATCAGAATTAGATGATCTTTGAATGTTTGGTAAAATTCATTTTTAAATCCATGTGATCCTGAAAGCTTTTTTCTTAGGAAGTCCACTTATGGTCTGCTCAATATATTTTCCTAAAATAGGCTTATTTAGATATTATTCTATTTCCTTCTCTGATAGTATAGGACCATGATGGCAAACCTATGACACACATGCCAAAAAGAGTACTTAGAGCCCTCTCTCTGGGCATGGCTGCAGTCACCCATCAGAGTTTGTTACTAGAAAACCAGAGAGACTTTGAGGTGGATCTGTTCCCCTCCCCCTCTCCATGCATCTGAGATTTTTCACTTCACCTACCCCTCTGCCCAGTCGCCCATTAGGAATGCTTCCTCCCTCCCCTGTTTGGGGTAAAATGAAGTGGGGGGGGCAGGGGTGTGGCTCACATACTATATGAGTGTCTAGTGCAGATGGCAGCATGTTGAGTCTGTGTTGAAGGTGATTCCTGTGGTGGGATTGGAGAGGAGTTAGATTTAAAAAGAGCAAAGCTCACAGAGTGGCACATAGCTGAAAGGGAGCGGAATGCCGGGGCCACTCTCCTCCCCCTCTCCACATCTGCCGCCCCTGTCCAGCAGCCCAATGGGAGTTCTTCCTCCATTCTCCGTCTGGGGTAAGATGGGAGTAGGCTGGGGTTGGGGCAAGGTGGGAAGGGTGGGATATGGCATTCAATATCTATGGGGGTGGGCATAGAACTCAGTTTGTGGGAGGGTGGAACTCCATCTCTAAAAGGTTCACCATCCCTGGTCTAGACAGTTAATTTTTTGGTAAGTATTCTTCCATTTCACTTACATTGTTACATTTGCATATAACTGAGCAAAATAACTCCTAATAATTGCTTTAATTTCATGAGCATCAATAAGGAAAATAGTGATGTTTAATAAAGAAAACAGAAGGAATGTATAATTTTCTTCAAGTATTTAGAGGTGAAAAGGGTTAGACTTGTATTTGAAGTTCCAGAAAACATCAATATTTGGTTGGTGGCATATTCATCTTTACTGTTAGAGATCTAGTTTTCCTCTCTCTCTCTCTCTCTCTCTCTCTCTCATTAACCACTGGTTTGTCCATTTTGTTGATTTTTTCACAAAACCATCTCCTAGGTAGATCAGTGGAAAAGGAGAGACATACAACAAAACAGTTGTATGAAATTAAAGTACTATATATCCAGGTTCCTTGTATAAGAAATGATTATTTGTTAAAAACCATTGCAACAACTAGAAAATAGTTTGGCAGAAAATAGGTATAGATTGATATCTTATACTATTCCCTAAGACAAGATCAAAACAGACACATGATCTAGAACTAAAAGGAGATATCATAAGTAAATTAGAAGAACAGATAATATATTACCTGTCAGATTTATAGATAGGAGATGAATTTATGAGTAAACAAGGAGTAGAGAGCACTGTGAAATGTGAAATGGATAATTTTAAGTATATTAAGGTGAAAAGGTTTTATACAAATAAAACAAATGTTACCAAGATTAGAAGAAAATCAGAAAATTGGGCAAGGGGATTTTATAGACAGCCTCTTAAATAGAGGTCTCATATCTAAAACATTTAGAAGAATCTGTCAATTTATAAGAATAAGTGATCCCCCCAATTGATAAATGAGCAAAAGATGTAAACAGACAATTTTCAGATGAAAAAATCAGTCACATGTAGGTATCTGAAAAAATTTTCTAAATCACTACTGATAAGATAAAAGCAAACTAAAACAATTGTGACATGTCATCTCACACCCATCAGAATGACTAAAATGACAAATGTTGGAGAGGATATGGAAAATGAAGACACTAACACACTGTTGGTGAAATCATGAATTGATCCAACCATTTTTGGAGCAATTTGGAATTATGCCCAAATAATTATAAAACTGTGTGTGCTCTTAAACTCAGCAATCCCATTGTTAGGTCTGTTTCCCAAGGAGATCAGGGTAAAAGAAAAAGAACCAATGTTCCAAAATATTTGAAGCAGCTCTTTTTGTGATGTCAAAGAACTGGAAATTGAGAGGATGTTCATCAAGTGGGGAATGACTAATTATATTGTGGTACATGATAGTGATGGGACACTATAAACAATAATCAAGCTAATTTTTTTAAAACTTGAAACAAGTGGGCAGCTAGGTGGCTCAATGGACTGATAATCAGGCCTAGAGACAGGAGTTTCTGAGTTCAGATCTAACTTCAGACACTTCCTAGCTGTGTGACCCTGGGCAAGTCACTTAATCCTCATTGCCTAGTCCTTGTTACTTTTCTGCCTTGGAACCAAAACACAAAATGTATAAAATATAAAGTATGAATTTTAAAAATGTGGAAATAACTACATGGGATAATGAACAATGAAATTAATAGTACATTATATACAGCTATTCATTTAGTACTTGAAGAATAACTTATAAATGTTATCTATAAAGAATGAACTAAAAAATGGAAACATGAAAGATACAATTTATATATAAAAAACTGTCTCACAGTTGAAACCTTCTATGATATAGGGAGGGGAGGGAGGGCCTGAGACACTTGTAAATATTTTCTATTAATCAAAAAGAAAAAAAAAGAAAAAGAAGACCATTGCAAAAGTATAGGCCTCTAGCTTACTCCCCTCAAAAATAAGCTCCTTGTCCCACTTGGGGGGACAAATAGAAACAGGCAAGACACACACATACACAAAGCCCAAATATGCAATACATTGACTGGAAAAGAGACAAAATTCAGCTTTCTAATGAGATCTACCAATTGATTTCATCTTTATACATACATACATACATACATACATATATATATATACATATATATATATGTATGTATATATATATATATATAGAGAGAGAGAGAGAGAGATGCTTTCAAAATTATTTCCCTAGAAAATAAATTTTTCTTCTCTCTCTCCTAGTATAATGAATGACCTGCTGATTCAGAGTAGCAACAGCTAAATTAACAACTTATTAGATGTATCACTCTGCACAATTCATACAACCTCTCCATGTTTCAGTTTCCTTATCTGTATAAATAAGAGGTCTCTTCAGTTCCCTCTAGCTCTAACTCTATAATCCTGTGAATTAAAGACTTTTATATAAGGTTTAATAATTGTGTGATACTCAATACCTTATACCTTTTTTTAATCACTCCTTTGTCATTATGGAAATATAAGGCAGTAATATAAAAGTAAGGGACACGTCTACATTTTTATTTACTTCATTTATATTTTGTGAAATATGTCCCAATTCTGATTCATGAGAACTATGATAATTTAGCTCGCTTTGGTCTTAATTATTGCATATTATTTGCTACATGCAGCTGTACATATGACAATTCTATGAAGATGCATGAAATTTATTTATTTCAATTCAATAATTCATTTTTATATCTTTAAATTTATAGATTTACATAAATGCTTTATAATTAGATGGAAAAAATAGGATTCCTTCAAGATACGATGTCTAAAATGATAGATTACTTGTAAACACGGAATATGGTTATGCATAAACACTAATTGTTATTATCATTTCCTGTTCCAAATCTTCTATCTAACTTTAGGACCACTAAAACAAACACCATTCGGGTACTGATTTTACTACTACAACCCAGGACTCTGTTGGTGATGATACTGTTTTGCCTGGCCCAATGGCTATATAAGTGAAACTGCTATAAAAAAAATCTTAATGATATGCCAGTGGTAAAATGCCTTTCTTCCCAGTTAATAAACTTTGAAGATGACTCTGCTTTCTAATTGTTTGGTAAATTTTGCAGGTTAAGGTGGCAACTATTATTTAAGGCAGTGATGAGCAAACTACAGCCCGTGGGCCAGATGTGGCCCCCTGAAATGTTCAATGGGAAACTCAACATTATTCCTAATTTGACGAATACAATGGGTAGGATACAATACAATGAAACTTCAAAAGAGTTGCCTTAGAAACAGACTGACAGATGAGCATTTCCTTTCCTTTGGCCCCCTCTTTAAAAAGTTTGCCCATCACTGATTTAAGTTGATTCTTGAATTCCAGAAATAGCTCTCAAACTGGACTGAGCTGATAGAAAAAAATTCAAGTCACTGAGTTAAGAGTCCTTCTTTAACACATGTTCCCTAAATTTACAAGAGTGAGCACCAAGGAAGCTGGGGCTTAAGCACCCAAGAAGCGTGTGCTTGTTTGTGTGTATGTGTGCAAAGAGGAAGAGACTGCTTTCAAAGGGGAGGAAAGAAGTGCCACAGTCTGACTTTAGGCCAAGATGACAGGGGAATAAGACTTAGATTGAAGATGTTGCTTCTGGCTCTTTTGAAGCAAAGGGAGTTAGAGTTACACTGAGGGCAAGGTCAGGGAAGTACATGGGTAACTGAAAATGGAAAACTGACAAGAAGGATTCGGCAATGGCTCTTCTCTCTCTCTGTTTCACTGATCTAGCTCTTTCACTTTGCCCTTTGCCATAACTGCATATAGAATCCTCTTGATATAAAACATGCAGAACTCTGCTGAGATTGCAATTGGTCTGATAATGTACATTTCATGAAATGGAAACCATGTTAATAAACAAAATTCAAACCATGCTGCTAATAATTATGTTGGACAATGCTATGACTTAATCTATGTCCAAAGGTCTGTTCCATTGGAGTTCTAATAAATAAGTAAATAAACATCATTCTGGCCATATGGAAGGCAGTGCTGGGCAGCCCCTTCAGTTTCCATAGAAATAGTTAAGAAGTAGCAGAAATGGGGGTGGGAGAGGAAGGATGTGAAGAATCACAGTCTTTAAAAGTTTCTTTTATTTTTTCACTTTTTTATTCTGAATTTAACAAACACCAAAAAAAGAAATAACATTTTTACATGCAAAGTAGAACGGAAAAGGATTATATGGGAAACAACAAATCTCTATCATGTACATTTTACAATAATCCCACAGTTTTGAGGTCTATAAACACTAATTTAATGCAGATCTTGTGCTTAGAATTTTTTCTCTTTAGCTATAAGAGGCCATTGATGTATGTAGTGTATTAAAATTTATTGATGATCTCAATCTATGATCTTATGACACTATTGTTTAAGATGATAGAAAGTCCCCTGAAGGGGAAATGATTAATGCATCTTTATGTTGGTTTATAATGTTTTATACTGGTATTCCTCAGATTCAGTTTTCTAATTTAAATTAGAATGATGAATTTAGCATTTGAGCCTACTTGTACTGATTATTAAAAACTCAACCTCTTTTTAAAAAGATTGTGTAATGGTCTAGACACAATTGGCAGGACATTAATATTCTACTATTCTGAAATGCGCAGAATTAAAAATGTAGCTATCTAACAGAGCGATTAAACATGCTTACTCTTTCCTTGAAACTCTAGGATGGTTTTTTAAAAAATGAAAGCTACCTTTCATCATACAAAGCAGCATTGTATATCAATACTTCAGTGATTTGTGATTTCAGAGTGGATATTCCTTCCACCAAAGCCAAAATATTTATAGCAGCCCTTTTTTGTGGTGACAGAGACTTGAAAATCAAGAGGGGGGCGGTGCCCATCAACTGGGGAATGGCTAAACAAGTTGTGGTACATGATTGTGATGGAATACTATTATGCTATAAAAAAAGATGAGCAGTTTGGCTTCAGAAAAACATGGCAAGACCTATATGAACTCATGGAAACTGAATTGATCAAAACCAGGAGAACATTGTACACAGTAACGGCAACATGTAAAGATGATCAAACCATCAAATACTTGGCTACTTCAGGCAAGGCAATGATCTGAGACAATTCCAAAGGACCCAGGCTAAAAAAAAATGGTATCCACTGCCAGAGAGAGAACTGATAGAGACTGAATACAGATTGAAGCATTCTTTTTTAACTTTCTTTTTATTGTTTTATTTTGTTTTTATTTTCCTTTGCTACCTGGATAATATGGAAATATGTTTGGCATGACCTCATATGTATGATCAAAAGGAGGATGGGAAGGAGGAAGAATTTGGAACTCGAAATTTTTAAAAAGAAATTGAATTATTGTTGAAAATTCTTTTACATGAAATTGGGAAATATTTAATGAAATAAAAATTTAAAGTGCAATTGCAATATGAAATTAATGGATAATTCTTATAGTAATCAAGAAATCACAATCTAAATGGGATTTCATATCATAATGATGTGCTCCTTGTGGTAGCTTACTAATTCATCCTCTCCATAGTCTAGTTCATCTATGAATTGAGAGCATTTTGTGCTTCTTTTAATTCCTAGAAAAGGCTGTCTCCCATTTACCACCTCTGTTTTCTCTACTTTGTCTCTCTTCTAAATCCTTTTTAATCTCATTTTTTACTCCATCATTCAATTGAGTGTCTACCTTCAAATTTACCAATTATCAGATCTGAAGGCTTTTCTCAGGCCTCATCTTTCTTGATCTCTGCTGCATTTGACACTGTCAAACACCTTCTCTTCCTAGATACTCTTTCCTCTGAGATTTCATGATACTGTTGTCTTCTGGTTTTCCTCCCTGCCAGTTTAACTGTTATTTCTATAACCTTAGTTGAACCATCCTATATATCATGTATCCTCATGTTTCCCTGGTCTGTAAAGGGAAGTAATAAAGTCAATGTCAAACTATTGGCTCTTTGAAAAAAATAGGAAACACGGTTTTTAGTTGAATCTGCATTATTAACACTGTTTCCACAGCTTTCTTAAGACCGGGCAATTAAGGGAACAAGAGAATTAGTCCTAATTTGTAATTTCCCTAAGCTGAGGTATAAATTTTCTCACTGAAAATTTAGTAATTGATTCTTTCAGGCCAAAGAAGAGCTAAATCCAGCAAAACTCCAGGTAAATGGCTTATAACTTAGCTCAGCTCCTCCGTAGAACTGATCTTACTCAGTTTATGTTCAAATTAAATATATCTGTCAGATGAGTCCTTGTCTCACATTTCAATGATCTGGCTTCCAGAGGATCACTCCTAGAGATTACTTCTGGTCTACAAATCCAGCTGACACACCAATTCCTGAATTCCTATAGTTCATTCAAAGCTGCTAAGTGGCATGTTGAAAAGAATATCAGGCTTGGAGTCTTCTTGAATTCAAATCAGTCTTTTGACACTAGCTATGTGACCTTGGGCAAATCACTTAACTCTGTTGGCCTCAGTTTCATCATCTATAAAATGAACTAGAGAATAAAATGGAAAAACACTCTAGTATATGCCAAGAAAACTTCAAGTGGAGTCATAAAGAGTTGGACATGACTATAACAACTGAACAAAATAACAACAAAATGGATCATTTGTATGGCCATTTGAAACACCCAAGTTCAGGGACTCTAATCTCCTTTATCTCTAAGGATTGAGAAACCCATTTCTCAGTGCCACTTGGCCTCAAAGAAAAAACTCCATGCCTCCTCTCCTTTTCCCACATTGTCTCCCACTAGTTACTGTGAGGAAAGGAATCACCAAGATCTCCAGAAGCCAATGAGGAAAAAGAGCATGATGCTAATGTTGAAAGGCCTTTTTTAAATGCCTCAGCAACAAATCAATGATGTCTCATGAACTGGAAATAGTTATACAATGTCCATGCATATTCCCCAATCTCTGATCCATTGCCCTTGCTCATCATCATGATTCTGGAGACACTAAGTAAACTCCCTTCCCTCTCCAGCAGAGAGAGACCAGTCTAGGAACTCTCCTCCTTATACTCATATGCCTTCTTCTTTTCTCCCCTTGATATCATGTAAGTTCCTTGAGAGTAGATATCTTATGTGTGTGTTTATTTTTAATTCTTCATCTGGTATCTACCATAACACTTGGCACATAAAAGGCCTTTCACAAATGGGTTTTAAGCGGATTGATTGGTTAATTCCATAGAACAGACATCTGCTGCAGAGACCACAGCAAGCAAATGGGCACTGTTTCCCTCCTCTTCCTCTTGATTAGAAGGCATTTAAATGAGTCCCTGTCTAACAACCTCCTCAAAATGGAAGCTGCACATAGCAAATGAACTTAGATTAAAAAACAAGAGTCTTTGGAGACGTCAAATGAAGTTACATTATCATCAATGCCTGTATAATGGCTTTAGGTCATATTTCATAAGATACTGTTAAAGAAGAAATATCTTCTCTCTGAGTTCATGTGGCAGGTAACTGCTGCCCATAATATATTTAACCATAATGCAAAAATTATCCAGGTAAGAACCTAGGTTTTACTATTATGCTCAAGCCCACGTTCAGAGAAAACCCGAATCTCAATTAGGATTCTAACTAGGTTTCTTATAGGCAAAATGATGTCTGAGTGGCAGAGAAATAATTCATTTACATATTGCAATCTTGTACATTCCTCTCAGGTCATAAAAGTAAAAGAGAAGATAGATCCATCCTCTTTTCAATGTCATAAAAGTTGAGCAGTTAAACAGAATTATCATCTTATACATCCTCTAAAAAAACAAACTTTGTTAAAGAAATTCTATAGGTAAACTAAGTCAGCTTACAGGTTGAACTACATTAGAGGAATCACAAATAGGCTAAATAAGTTGGAAGATTTACATTTCACCAAGAAGTCATCAGGGACAGTTAAGATTCTTCCCCCAGTTTCTTATCTTAGGAATGTTTAAGGTTTTGAGTAAATTTTCACTTCCCATAGGACAGGCTTTGATCAAGTGAGGTTAATATTAACATCACAGGCTTTTAATTAACCAAATTTTGCAGAAGGAATGGTCCTGGATGCCAAATAATAAAAAAGGAATTTTAAAATTCCCTTAACAATACTTATGTCACATACACATGAAACAGATTTTTTTTAAATTGTCCCTCAGTACTGGGCCATGTCATATGATTCTATAATGATCTTGGGAGACTGATAGGAGAGGTGAGAGATAAGTGCTAAGAATTGCAAATCTGAGACCCTTAATAAATATTACTTTACCACAAAAAAAATGTGAGGTCTTTAGCCAACAAAAATCAGAAAGTTAACACTTTACTAAATGAACTGTATTACAAATGAAGTCCTAGCTTTCAGTAAAATGCAGAGAAGTGTATGGAAAGCAGCAGCAAAGTAAAATGAGGTGGGTAAATCTCAGTAGAGCCCTGTCTCTTGTTTCCTAAAGATGCAGTTTTTCACAGTAGTGAGCCTCTAGGATGGCCAAAAGATTTATTGGAAAGAAAAGACTGTGGATTGTAAGTCAACCAAGTAAGGAGGTCTAGGCAATTTTTCAGTGATTATGTTTTGTTTAGATTTCTTCTCCTATTGTGTAATATGTATGCATACACAAAGTATTACTAGGTCTTTGTCCTGGAAGAAGAATAAAAAGAATAGAGGAATATGTTTCTGATTTTCGAGTTATTATGAAGAATGATATACTTAAAAAATACCCCCCAAAATGGAAAAGGCTTTTCAAGAAGGAAAAGGAGGTAAAGGGGAATTCTTTAAAATAAAATTTAATTTCTAGCCTGAACTTAATAAACACACAAAAATTCACATATTCATAAAATAATAGAGCAAAAAGAAAACCACATTTAAACTATGAATCTCTATCATATACAATTTATATTTTTAACATAAGTATTTCATAAATTCAAAGCTAAAATATATAATACATTCAGATTTAATCTTTCAAGCTATTCAACTTGTTTGTTTTCTTCTGACCTTCATTTTGTGGATAAAAAAGAAGATTCAAAGAAATGAAAAATTCTACACAGATATGGAATCATGGAGTCATAATTTTATTTTATTTTATTTTTCTATTTGAAAAGTTTTATTTAATTAATTCAGAATATTTTCCATGATTACATGATTCATGTTCTTTCCCTCCCCTCCACCTATTCCCCTCCCAAGCTAATGCGCATTTCCATTGAGTTTTACATGTGTCAATGATCAAGAACTATTTCCATAGTATTAATATTTGTGTTAGGGTGTTTGCTTAGAGTCTACATCCCCAATCATATCCTTAGCAGCCCATGCGATCAAGCAGTTGTTTTTCTTCTATGTTTCTACTCCCACAGTTCTTTCTCTGGATGTGAATAGCATTGTTTCTCATAAGTTCCTCAGAATTGTCCGGGGTCGTTGCATTGCTGCTAGTACAGAAGTCCATTACATTCAATTTTAGCACAGTGTATCAGTCTCTGTGTACAGTGTTCTCCTGGTTCTGCTCCTTTCACTCTATATCAATTCCTGGAAGTTGTTCCAGTTCACATGGAATTCCTCCAGTTTATTATTCCTTTCAGCACAATAGTATTCCATCACCAATAGATACCTCAATTTGTTCAGCCATTCCCCAATTAAAGAACAGCCTCTCATTTTCCAATTTTTTGCCACCACAAAGAACACTACTATAAATATTTTTGTACACATCTTTTCCCCTTATAATCTCTTTATAGTATAAACCAAGTAGTGTCAAAAAGCAGACTGTCTTTTAAAGCCCTTTGTGCATAGTTCCAATTTGCTATCCAGAATTGTTGGATCAATTCACAACTCCACCAGTAATGCATTAATGTCTCAATTTTGCCACTTTCCTTTGCTGTCATATTAACCAATCTGCTACGTGTGAGGTGGTAGCTCAGAGTTGTTTTGATTTTCATTTCTCTAATTTATACATGATTTAGAATACTTTTTCATCTGCTTATTAATACTTTTGATTCCTTTATCTGAAAATTGCCTATTCCTGTCCCTTGCCCATTTATCAATTGGGGAATGGCTTGATTTTTTATACAATTGCTTTAACTCCTTGTATATTTGAGTGATTAGACCCCTGACAGAGTTTTTCGTTATAAAGATTTTTTCCCAATTTGTTACTTTCTTTCAATTTTGATTGCATTAGTTTTATTTGTACAAACCCTTTTTAATTTAATGTAATCAAAATTATATTTATTTTACATTCTGTAATATTTTCTAACTCTTGCTTGGTCTTAAAATCTTTCCTTTCCCAGATCTCTGGGAAAGTATACTATTCTTTGTTCACCTAATTTACTTAGAGTTTCTTTCTTTATATTCAAGTCATTCACCCATTCCGAATTTATCTTGGTGAAGGATGTGAGATGTTGATCTAAATCTAATGTCTCTTATACTGTTTTCCAAATTTCCCAGAAGTTTTTGTTGAATAGTGGATTTTTCTACCAAAAGCTGGGCTCTTTGGGTTTGTCATACGCTGTCTTGCTGAGGTTATTTACTCCAAGTCTATTCCACTGATCCTCCCTTCTGTCTCTTAATCAGTACCAAATAGAATCATAACTTTAAAGTGGGAAAGTCTCTCAGAAGCCATTCAGCCCAACTCCTCTAATTTCACAGATGATGAAACTGAGGCCCAATGACACAAAGTGACTTATCCAAGGTCACACAGGTAGAAAACATCCAAGGCAGGATTTTAACTCAGGTCCTCTGAGAAATTATCTATTCTAAAATTACAATTTAATTTTTTTCAATAAACAAAAAACTATTTTCTCTCTTTTTCACTTGCCTCTCCTCTGATGGAAACTGAAGGAAAAAAATCCTTATCTTTTTTATACATAAGCAAAAGTAATTCTTGTACTGGCCATGTGCAAAAAATGTATCACATTTTCCCTTGTAAGTATGAAGGGAAATTCTTGCCTGCATTGGGAGGTACAAAGGTGAATGAATATAATACAAAGAAAGAAGATAATTTTAAAAATTGAGCCTTTAGAAATATAAAGAGCTTTAGGAACTAGAACTCTTTAGGCAAGTTACTCCTGTTCTAAAGAAAAGTGATCTATATGGATCTATGGGTGCCATTAGGTAAGAGGTCATCCACAGATGAGAGGTCATCCAGTAATGGTCAGAGAAAGAAGACATAAATAGTGTTGGTTAGTGACTATTGGCTAAAGATTGATGTTGTATCAGTTTTCCAAACCAGGAGGACCTGAGAACTATCAAACCTATTGACTGCTATCTAGATCTCAAAAGTCATATTATAACAAATGATAACAGCAGAAAAGCTGAAAAAATCTTTGCTAAAGATTATGAAGTTCTGGCAGAAAAAAGAAATGAAGACTTTTGGAAGCAGATGATTAATTAAAGGTAGGAGACTCAGAAGACACCAGAATATTTTGGAAATTAATAGCTTGACAAGAAAATGATATCTGTGAACAGGATTTTTATTTCTGGACCATAGCTTAAATGTAGGCATGATGGACTCTCAGCCAGGGATAAGGAAACTAGTAAAAATCAGAGGTGGAGTTTTGGAAATATATTAGTGAGAGTTTTAAACTGAAATTATAAGAGGAGGGAGAAAACTGCTCAAATAAACCTGACAAAGTCTTATACCACAAATAGAAATAGATAACATAGAAAAGATAGAAGAAACATTAATCCACAGGAAACAATACCAAAAAAGACTATGACCAGTGAATCCCATAGCCCCAGATATCAGTAAGCAAAAGCACAAGCAGAACTAAAGATCCTTATAGGAGGAGAAACCATTAGACTTCTATAAATCAAAATCACCAGTATTTGAAAACTTCAATAACTAAAATTCTTTATATACTCTTCCTTCATTGGTTTTATCCACCCATCAGCAGGACACTCTCCGACCTTTCTTGGTGAGCTTAAAACCCAGATTATGGGCTTTTTCTCCATACTCATTTACTGCCTGGATTTATAGCAACTTCAATGTCTATGTTGATTACACTTCTGACACACTGCTTTCCCTTTCCCTTGACCTTCTCAGCTGGAAGGAATGTCTTCTCCATTCTATTTTAAATGACCATAAGCGAGACCACAAAACTCAGAAGTGCTTGACTTTTAATTCTCCAATTCCCTCCTCTGACAAATCAGGAAATCTCAGACTAGGTCCACAAAATCACTGGACCAGATGATTAAGTCAATGCCATGCCATTACACATATCCAGAGACAATCTTCGGCCATCTTCCTCTGTCCATCTCTGTCTCTGTCTCTCTCTCTCTATCTCTCTCTATCTCTCTCTTTCTCTTTCTCTCTCTCTCAATCTCTCTGTCTGTCTGTCTGTCTCTCTCTCTTCCACTTCCTTTGGTTTTTCTTTTAAACTATAATACTGAAGGGGGTAGCTAGGTGGCTTAGTGGATTGAAAGCCAGGCCTGGAGTCAGGAGATCCTGGGTTCAAATCTAGTCTCAAATATTTCCTAACTGTATGACCCTGGGCAAGTCCATTGCCTAGCCCTTATCATTCTTCTGCTTTGAAACCAATACACAGTATTGATTCTAAGATGGAAGGAAAGGGTTAAAAAAAACCTATAATTCCCCCTCTCTAAATTCTTAACCTTCAGAAACATTAGCACAGAACTACCTGGAAATCAAGAATCCTACATTTCCCAAGTTGACTCAATTTTCTTAGTGTTCAACCAGCAATGGGTTCCCTTCCCTCAAGCCTCATGTTCCTCCTGGCTACCATTACTTCCAGCAATTGCACTGCCAATGCAAACACCTTTCATCTTCCTCGCAGCTCTTTCTCCAATAGCTGACCACAACAGTAACTCCAATTGATTATCACTATTCCATAGAAACAAAGATTTAGGAAACTTCCAGATAAAAGATATATGACTGCATTCCCATGGGCCCTCCTCCAATAATGCAGATTGTAACCCTTCATACCTTAGTAGATGGGCTTCATAAATTGCTATTACTCTTCCTCCAAAAATCATGACCAAGGGGCAGCTGGGTAGCTCAGTGGAGTGAGAGTCAGGCCTAGAGACAGGAGGTCCTAGGCTCAAACCCGGCCTCAGCCACTTCCCAGCTGTGTGACCCTGGGCAAGTCACTTGACCCCCATTGCCCACCCTTACCAATCTTCCACCTATGAGACAATACACCGAAGTACAAGGGTTTAAAAAAAAATTAAGACCTGGTGGTCAGTCTTCTGGTGATTAATTTCAGTTTGCAAATCTTTAGAGGGCAGACATATAGTCTATTGCTAAATCTTTGTTTAAAGTCTTGCTTGAGGGGGCAGCTGGGTAGCTCAGTAGATTGAGAACCAGGCCTAGAGAAGGGAAGTCCTAGGTTCAAATCTGGCCTCAGACACTTCCCAGCTGTGTGACCCTGGGCAAGTCATTGACCCCCATTGCCTACCCTTACCACTCTTTTGCCTTGGAACCAATATACAGTATTGACTCCAAGAGAGAAGGTAAGAGGTTAAAAATTTTTTTTTTTAAAAATGAAGTCTTGCTTGAGAGGTTCTCCATAGTAGGCCATCAGAACAGCAGTTAATGAGAGGATGGAAGGGAAGAAACATGTACTTTCAAGTAGAGGAAGCTTTCTAACTGAATTTGATTTTTCTGTCCCTAGGAGAAGAAAAAAGGGAAAATGAGATTCTCCCTGAATTTTGACTTCTTTGTCAACATTCTTTTAGTACTCAGAAGAAAATTCCCTTCACTATAAAATAGTGAGCAGATTGATTCAGTAAATAGAGTGCCAGACTTGGAGTCAAGAAGACTCATCTCCTTGAGTTCAAATCTGGCTTCAGACAATTTATAAGCTATGTGATTCTGAGTAACTCATTTAACCTTGTTTTCCTCAGTTTCTTCGTATGTAAAATGAGATGAAGAAAGAAATGGCAAATCACTTCAGTATCTTTGACAAGAAAATCCCAACTGGAATTACAAAGAATTGGACATGCCTGAAACAACTGAACAATAATATAAATTTTTGAACGATGATCTCTTAAGTTTTCTTCCAGTTATAGGTTCTAATCGTATTTACTTATTTATTATCTGAGTTAATTTCTCTCTTCTTTTGCTTTCACTTCTTTTCAAAAATCTCTTACTGCAAACTTGAGCACAGAAAAAGTATTATTATACACTAACAACACAAAAAGATCATTTTATTTGAAACTGTGATTCTCCATTTCATGCCATTTACTTTTTTAAAGTATATAAGTGGTTTCAAAGTATAACTACTTTCAAAATTGCTTTGCTTCTTTCTGCTCCCTTCTGAACTCCCTTCTGCTCTCTTCTGTGCATTAAAAAAAAAATCAAATTCTGTGTGTGTGTATGTGTGTGTGTGTGTCTTCACTATTGCTAACCCATCCTACCTCAAGTCCCACTGCCTCCAACAAAAAATGAACAAACAAAAACAAAAGCAAAGAAAAAAAGAAAGAGGGAGGGAAAGGCCTTCTAAACCATAAACATAGTCAAACAACCCCACTATGTCCAGAAATGTATGTTTCTATAACTTCTGTCCATTGCCACTGTCAGAAGGCAGAAATCACGCTTCATTGCAGGTTGTCTGGAGACATGATTGGTCACTGTATTGTGTAGATTTCTTTAGTCTTTTAAAAATGTTTTCTTTACAATATGGTTGTCTTTGTATCAGTGGTTCTCCTGATTCTCTTCACTTCAGTCTGTGCTTCCAGTTCTGGCAGCCATCTTAGCTGCAAGCTCTCACTAGAGAATTTTAGAGACTAAAGGAATCCTTGGCAGGAAAATAATCTGAAAGCATTTTTAAAAAACTTTTAAAATAACCTGTAGTTTTCCTCATTTACTATTTATTTGGCAAAAAAAAATACATTAAAATGATGAAATTCAATGTTGGGCAAACAGGCACACAGAGATTGCTAATGGCAAACAAATAGGTACAATCTTTCTAGAACACAATATGATAGTATTCAATATTCCCACTCTGGGAAATGTACCCTGAAGAAGTAATTTATAAATAATAAAGAACTAGTAGTATAATGTTTAATATTTTGGTATAATAATATTAGCTCCTATTCCTCTACAACTTAAAATTTATGAAGCGTTTTCCTATAAAGAAGGCTGTGCAAATATAAATATTTCAACAATGTAAAAATTTTTATGATTTCAACCATATAGAACTTATTTTACAACCTGTGTATTAATGTTTGTATTTTAAATCATCAAGCACCTGTTAGGTACCAAGCATTAGGTACATAAACATAAAGCAAGGACAGACCCTGCCCTCAAGAGGCTTACTTTATCACATTGTAGTAGGAGAAGAAAATCTATATGGTAACTAGGGAAGGATGTTTTGGTTTGAAAACTTACTGGGGGAGGGGGGTGGAGAGGGAACAACTAGATGGCTCATTGGCTTGAGAGCCAAGTCTAAAGACAGGAGGTCCTAGGTTCAAATCTGACCTCAGACATTCTCCCTAGCTGTGTGACCCTGGGCAAGTCACTTAACTCCCATTGCCTTACCACTCTTCTCCCTTGGAACCAATATATAGTATTAATTCTAAGAAGGAAGGCAAGGGTTCAAAAAAGAATAAAAGTTATTGGAATGGTGTAAGGAGATGAAGGGGTGTGTGATCTATTCCTACCAAGCACAATAACAGAGTCAATTTGATTGAATTGGTTGGGGTGCGGTGAGGGCAGCAGGTTGGGACAGAGGTTCTTTTGCATGATGGTTGATAAAGAAAAGTTTGGGGAGCAGATTGTGTGGTTGGAGACTGAGCAGATGTAAGCAGGCAATTGAGACAACCACAAATCAGGACGCTGAGTCCCCAGGATGGGGATTTGGGCATTATTAATATATATTAATATATACTATATATTAATATATAATGATATAATATATCATTAATAGATGAGTCCTAGAAAACTATTCAAGATGTACACAAGGGGAAGTCTGTATGCAGAAAGACAGTATTCTTAATTGTGTGCACATGTTTTTTAACTCCTCAAATGTCATACTTTATGCTGATGTGGCCTATCAATGTGACTGTTCCCCATCTATGGGGCAATTAAGCTATTTCTGGTTTTTCATTACTAAATACTACAAATAAGTCTCAGAGGAACTAGTAGAAAGTATAGTAGAAAGAACACTGATCAAGCAGTTAGGAGATTAGCTCCACCACTTCCTAGTTGTATGACCTGATACCATTTATTTTTCTTTGTTGAGCTTCAGTTTTCTCAACCAGAAAATAGGGATAACATGTAGAGATAGATAAAGGCATTGTGGTAGAATAGATAAAAAGTCAACCTTGGTATTAGGAAGAGTTCATTTCAAGTCCTGCCTTTGACATATTTATTGTTGTGGTTGTTCAGTAATTTTTCAGTCATGTCCAATTCCTTATTACCCTAGTGGGGCTTTCTTGGCAAAGATACTAGAGCAGTTTGCCATTTTCTTCTCCAGTTCCTTTTACAGATAAACAATCTGAGATAAAACAGAGCTACACTGAAATGACCAAGGGTCACCCAGCCAGTAAGTGTGTGAGGCTGGATTTGAACTTTTGAAGATGAGTCTTCTTGCCTCCAGGCCCAGCACTGGAGTGCCACTGTACCATCTAGCTGCCCCTTCTTTATTAAATACCTAATATGCTCCAGACATTATACTTGGTGTTGAGGGACACAAAGTCCAAAAAAAAAGTTTTCATTCCACTTAAATCTATGTCTATCTATCTATCTATCTATCTATCTATCTATCTATCTATCTACCTACCATCTGTCTGTCTATCTATTTATCTATCTATCTATCTTCAACTAGATCAGTGATGGGCAACCTTTTGAGCTTGGTGTGTAAAAATCTGCCAAGAAAACGAGCATAACTCGGGTGGTGTGTCACTTCAAGAAAAAAAACCATAATTTCGCAGTATTTACAGTTTAAATAACAAAAATGTAAAATTGTAATATATAACTGTATTTAATAAACCAAAATAGGTAAATTAATATAGGTAGAATATTCATATATAGTGCACAGAGTGTCTACACTACACTACAGCAAATGTTTCATCCTTGGCATGTGGCCCCACACTTCTCTGTGGCCACAATGTGTCATCTAAAATGGCTACGTGTGTCAGTGCTGACATGTGTCATAGGTTTGCTGTCACCAATCTAGGTAGATCTTAGAGAGGAGACACAGAGATATGGTTATAATAAAAGAACCACCAGGTGTCTCTTCTCCCTGAACGCTCAAAAGTTTATAAAGCTTTTTATTGTCCAGGCAATAGATAAAGCCTTGAGAACAAATGGATCTTCTTGCCCAGAAAAAACATCATTGAAAAGGACACAGAGATAAGCTATCCCAACTTGATCTTTCTACAGATGAAACACAGAGAAAGTATTTTTAAAGCTGTTTTATTTTACCAATTATATATAAGAACAATTTTCCCCATAAGTTTTCTGAAGTTATAAGATCCAAATTGTCTCCTTCCCTCCCTTTTTTCCCCATTCCTGGAGATGGCAAGCAATTTGATCTGGGTTATACATGTATTTTCATATTGTTCATTGTTGCAAGAGAATACTCATTTAAAATCAAAACAAAAATCCAAATAAACAAAAGTAGAAAATCACATACTTTGCTCTGCATTCCAAACCCAACAATTCTATCCCTGGCCGTGGATAGCATTCTTTGTCATAAGTGCTGAGAGAAGGTATTTTTAACACTATGTGGTGGTGCCACCATTGGACCCCATGTGTTTAGAAGCCAGATCCATGCCCAAAGGACCATAAAACTATGAAGATCCTTTTACTCAGCAATCTCACTACTTAGTCAGTATTCTAAAGAGATCAGAGATAAGGGAAAAGAATCTTCATGTTCCAAAATATTTTTAGCAGCTCTTTTTGTAGTGGCAAAGAATTGTTAACTAAGGGAACATTCATCAAATGGGGAATGGCTGAACAAGTTGTAGTATATGGTTGTAATGAAATATTATTGTGCCATATGAAATGATGAACTGGAATGAGTTCAGAAAAACATGGAAAGACCAAGAGAATACTATATACAACAACAGAAATATTGTATGATGATCAACTATTAAAGACTAAACCATTATCAGCAAAGCAAATTTCCAAGATAGCCATAAAGGGACTCATAATGAAAATGCAATCCATAGCCAAAGAAGGAACTGTAAGAATGCAAGTCAAAGCATACCATCTTCCACTATATTTCCTTGATGAGTTTTTTATTATATGTGAGAAATGTGTCTACTGTCATGGCATAAACAATATGAACATACATACTGCATTAAAACACATATCAGTTTCTCTGGCTTCCAATCACTATAGAGTAAAAGAATGTTTAAATATTATTTAAAAACTGGATGTTAATTTCAGAAGTGCTCATTTCAAAAATATTCTGACTGTTATTTTCTTTAATCTTCAAGGGATATGAGTTTCCAATTATATTTTTAATTAATTCATATTCTTACAGCAAAGATCATTTTTTAAAAATTAAAAAAGTTATATAAGCTTTCATTTTTGAATTTTAGTGATTAATTTTGTTTTGATAGCAAAGCCAAATTCATAAACAAGCCACCCACAAAGTGCATCCCTCAAAAAACATTAAGTAAAACCATGAGAGAATAGTTAACTTCAATTAGTTTGTATAACAATCTCCATTGTAATTGACCAGTTTTGTTGACATTTAATGTTGCTTCAGTTTGCATAGCTCCAAACACTGTGTATCTTATTCTTCTGGCTGTTTTCTTTGATATTAATTCATACAAGTCTTCCGTTGTTCCTCTGAATTCTTTAAATTTGTCCTTCCTTAAGGCACAGTAATATGACTGATTTTCTCATATCACAAATTGTTCAGCCATTAATCTAAAGTTGGGCACATAGTTTATTTTCCACTTTTTTTTCATAGTTACAACTAGTGCCTTTATTAAGGATTTTGTACATTTGGATCTTTTCTTGCTGTCATTAACCTTCTGGTTGAATAAACGCAGTCAAGGAAACACTGAATCAAAGGGTATCAAAAGTTTTGGGGTTTTTTTAATATTAAGAAGACCAAAAAAATCAGTGTGGTGAGTGAAAGATGAAATGAATAAGGAAACAAAGAGCATTTCAATTTATTAAGCAATGCATGCTAATTGCTCAACAAACCAAGACCAGACTTTTCAGCTTAGGCCTGGACCTCAACTATATGGAAAGAGCAACCTCTATTCATTAAAAACTATCAAAGCCAATTCATTAAAAGGAAAAAAATACAATGTTAAGTAATCTGATTTCTAATTGGATGAAAGATTAAGGACTTTCCATGTTAGGAAGGGTAAGGATATTGCCAGGCCTAGCTATGTATATAGGGGATCCAAACAGCTCTCTATTGAAATCCTGTTTTCCCTTTTACTTCCCCCACCCACAAAATTCAGAATACATCCCTTGTCTAACTTCCCTACTGCTATCTCCTACAGACAAAAGTTGCTCAAGTTACTAAAGATGGAGGTAGAGTTAGAGATATGTTGTTTTTTTCTTATTTAAATTATTGTTGATTTAGCCTTTCCTATACCCAAATGAATTTCAAGTAAAGAGAAAATTGCTATGATTTGATATGAGGAAGGGAAAAAGATGATATTTCTAAGGCAGATCAGGAAATGAAAAAATTTACATTTGGGGAATGTCTTTTCCCTTTCTCAGGGAATGTTTTAAAAAACACATATACACACATGACACTTTGCATTCTGACCTATTATATTTCAAGAAAACAAAAAGTACATCATTGTTTGTTTTTAACAACTTCACTCTTCCTGTCAATAGACAAAGAGATTTTGAATTAGGGGAAAGAGTACCAGATTTGGAATCAGAGAACTTGAGTAGGATTCTAGTTCTACCACTGTGGGATACTGGAAGGGCTACTTCACCTGACTGATAAAATAAAATAAAAGGCTTCTATTAGATGGCTTCCAAGGTTCTTTTCCTCTCTAACTCTGTAAGCAAAGTGTATTGCTGTCATACCACTGATGGGTTCTTGGACAAGAATTACAGAGGGCAAGAAGACAGAGGAGGGATGGTGGATAATTGTCACAGTGGTATAAGGGTTAAAATAGGGTTCTTGACAAAATAAGAGAACAGCTTTTAATAATTTAAGTTTTAATGGGACTATAGTAGAGTTGTAAATTAACCTTATCCCTGTAAGCCAGAGAAAAGGAAACTTCTAGCAGCTTTTAACAATTAGCAATTTAGTTTAATTAAAATAGCAATAGTAAAATATAGTAAAGGAGGGAAAGATAGAAAAGAGAAAAGAGAGATTATTAATCTTACCCTATAAATATACTTAAAATTCCAAATAACTACCTCTAATTGTCTTCTGAGGACAGCTTCTTCTTGCCTGGCAAATACCAGGCCTATCCAATCTACACTATCTATAAATGATTCACTAACTACCTAACTCCCTAAAATAATAGACAGCTACCATTTACTCACTCCTTTCATCAGTTTTCTATAGCAGCCCAAACTGTCAGTATCCAACTGACAGCAAATCCTTGCCGATGAGACACACCTCCTGCTCTCTAGAGATGCCAGAGGCAAAAAGCCCTTTAAAGGCTATAGCCAAAAGCCCTCTCAGTAAGCTCAGGCCCACCTTTATATTCCAGCAACTAAACGCTAACCCACACTACCAGCAACCAATCCCCAATGACCAACTCACACCCAGCAGTCAACTTCCCCACAGCTGCCAGCCCTAACTCTCAGCAACTGACCCACCAACAATCAGCAACTGACAGTCTGCAATTGATGCTCGCTCAGCATGGGGCTCCCCGGTTCCTGCTTCCTGTCACTGTGGGCTGGTTAATCAGTACATATCTCTATGGTAAGAGGAACTCCAGGTCCCCTGTTAAATTAAAAAAAAATTAAAGAATTCCTTTTTACAGTGTCCAAGGCTCTAGAAACTAGAACGAATGCATTCAATTTGGATAAGAAATGTTAAATGACATTTAGAGAATCTGGTAGCTCTGACATCTTAGTGATGGTGTTCCTGTCAGGGCTGCAGATGATAAGCCTGCCATACCTTCTCATGCTGGGCTGCTCTTGTTCATGTTCTCCAAAATTCTCTATAGCAAATTCACCCAACATGTTAAGGATTCTCCCCTAGATCTCTAGAAATTCTGACAAAAAACCAAAATTGATAACAATATACATTCATGTCCCCTCTACCTGCTTAAATGGAAATATTTAAAATTCAGTAATTCATCTACCTCTCTGCCTTTCTATCTGTCTCTCTATCTATTTATCTATCTATCTATCTATCGATCGATCTATCGATCTATCTAATCTATCTCCGAGAAACTCAAGAAAAACTGAGGATTTTTCTTATTTTTTTCCTCAACCATTGTTCAGTAGGGAATATGATAATACTCAAGGGATTAACAACTATTTATCTGGAATGATGATAGACTATTCTGGTGAAAAAAGTGTTGCAATGATGTTGAACACAGCCGTGGGAAAGGGTGATAATGAGGAAGAAATATAGCTCCTAAGAATTTTGGGACCCTAAAGGACATGAGGGAAAACTGACCAAATCTGCTTTCATTCTGCAAAGGACCTTCACTCAACCCATAGAAAATACTTTGGAATATCAGAAACCAACTGGTTTTAGACATGGAAGATAAGAGAATAATAAATCAAATAGGAAACTGTGATGAAAGAACAAAAGTCTGGAGTTTCTTGGTTTGAAATATCCACACAGAATAAGTGCCATTATGATTGCTTTGGAATATTACTGCACCATAAGAAATGATGAACAGGTTAATTTTTTTAAAAACATGGAAAGACCTTCATGAAATTAGAAATGAGCACAATCAAGCGAACATTATATACAATAATAGAAAATGTTTTTTGAAGATTAACTATTGTGTATGTCCACCTCCAGAGAAAGAACTGATAACTAAAAATAATCAAGACATAGTTTGAAATATACATATATCTTTTCTGTGAAATGATGTCCTCTCTAATGAGGGAAAGGAAGGAAGGAAGGAAGGGAGTTACCTGGGTACTTTAATGTAACAAGCAGATAAATTTTCATTTAAAAAAAGGCTTTGCATGATCATACATGTATAACACAAGGCAAATTGCTATCATTTCAGGGAGGGGGGAGGAAGACAATTTGGATCTTATAATTTAAGAAAATGTATATTGAAAATTATTTCACATAACTAGGAAAATAAAATATTTTTTAAAAACTCAAGAATTTCCTCCAGTGAATTGAAAAATGTTAACAGCAGTACATTTGCTGATCATGACCAAGAAGCAATAACTTTTCATTATTTTCTAGACCACTATTAATAAGAAAGATTGTGAAAAACAAGGAAAATGTATGTCAGAAGCCCGCATCCATCAACCGCAGAATATCCCTAGATATAAAATGATGGTATTGTATTAAATATTCTTTAAAAATCTCTTCTAGCTCTAAATGCTATGTTTAGATTGTCTCCGAAATAATTTCCAACAAATTTTGCAAACCTAGCCAGTTATTCAGGCTCAGAAGTCAAGAGGTTATTTTTAAACTTTTTTTGACCTTTATCTATGATTTCATTGATGTGGAGAACCTTATTGTGCAAATCCTCCCCCAATGATGTAGATCAGCAACTCATTTTTAAAATAATTTCTTAAATGTTAATTTTCAATTGACAAGTATTTATTATATCCTCCTCTTATTATCCTCTTCCCACTGAAAGTTAAAGAAAGCCCTTGTAACTAATAGTCAAAATCAAGCAAAGAAAAAACAAAAACGAATCTCCATCAGTCCTATCCAAAAATGAATGTCTCATTCTGATTATTGAATCAATCTAAAATTGTGGTTGGTCATTGCATTAATTAGAGTTTTTAAGTCTTTCTAAGTTGTTTATCATTACAAATTTGATTTCTAAATTGTTCTCCTGGCTCTGATCTCTTCATTCTGTATGAATTCATACAAGTCCTCCCAGGTTTCTCTAAAAATGTTCCTTTCATCTTTTCTTACAAAATACAATATTCCATTTCATTCACACACTAAAATCTGTACAGCCTTTTCTCAATAGAAGGAGAACTCCATTCGTTTTCATTTCTTTGTTTCCTCCTCTGATTGGTAAATTGCATGGAAAAGCCATATAAATACGTACCCAGACTAGACATATTCACATGTAACAATCCTCAGTTCTAGACATTCCAGACTTTTTCAGTTTGCTGGCACCTACCTCCACATTTTTTTCTCCCCCACCCCATTAAAATATAAGCTCATTGAGGGCAAAGGCTATTTTACTTTTTTCATTTACTGGTATTCCCAATATTAAGCATAGTGCCTCACAAAGATTAAATGCTTTATAAATGCCTTATGTCTATCTCCTTATCTTCTTTACCACTAGAAAAAGAGATTAAGCAATTATATTCTTAGAGAAATATCTGGGGGCATGAGAGGTTAAGTTTATTTCCCATAATCTGTCCAACTACTATATTTCAGAGGCCTAACTTGAACCCAGGTCTTGCTCAATCTCTACTCACTATATCATGTAATATGGTGTTGTGTCTAATTCTTCTTATCTTCTGCATATAACTTTCTTCCAGGTCTAAAATCCTTTGTGGCTATGAGAAATTAAAGTGGAAAACAATAAGGTAATTATCTGCAAGAAATAAAAAAACTATCAAATCAATAATGTGCCTTAAACACTCTACACAAAATTTATTGGCCTAGGAAAGATATAGAATTTAGATAAATCACAGGCCCCACCTTCATGAAGCTTATAGTGCAGTAAGAGCAATAAAAGTTTTTTTTTTTAATTTCTCTGTTCTTAAACAACCCCTAAAAGTATTAGACATTCTTGCTTGATCTGTGTGACTCTGTATTATGAGTGTCATACAGGGGAAAGGGCACTGGATTTGGTATCAGAAGACTCCCCAGAGAAGTGGAAAATTAAGGTAATGACTTAGATTTTTAAGGAATTATGTCATTGAGGAAAGAGGAGCAGAAATTTAGTTTGGGGGCTAAAACTATCCAGATTTAGTATATAAATTGTTTGTATTTACAAGTAGCAAACTAAGGATTCTGATACCCAGGGCAAATATTGTAGGATTATAGTAGGGAAGGAGTTCATAAGACAGTCTGATTTTACTATGGTGCTCAGATTCTCTAAACTTCCTCCAAAACTTTCTTTCTACTCTTGGCTACTTTAATTTTATATTTCTTAGTATGAATATCTTCCCCTTGTGTTCTTCTAATATTCCCTCCCTGATCTTATCCCTTTACCCTCCTTATTCTTAATCTATATACCATTCTAAAAGGACATCTCTTGTCTTTATCCTTTATCCCTCACCTACATATCTCCTTATAAGTTAAGAAAAATTTTACCCTTCTAGATGTATGTCTTATTTCTTCTTTTACAGAGACCTGATGAGAATAAGGTATGAGCATCATCGGCCCTCCATTTCCTCCTTCCCTCCCCTGTAACATTTCTTTTATCCATGCTTCTTTTATATGAGATAATTATATATATATGTATGTATATATAATTATACTATTTTTCCCCTCCCCATCCAATTTTTTATTTGTTCAATTATATTCAATTCAACCTAAAAGTTTCTATCTATATGTGCTCTTATAAACTATACAATTACGATTATATATATACCATTTTCCTATATGAGGAGTATGTCTGCCATGTATGTGCTAGGAGGTAAGTGTAGACATCCTAGATATCAGTGATTTGAAGTTCTGAATTAAGTATAAAGCATTCTCAATTTTCTCTTTGGGATATCAGCATATTAGATATACTGGAGTTCCAAACTCATCAAGGAATTTGAATAATTTTGAAAAAATTTAATATATTAAAATATTATGGAAAAAAATATGATGGGACAAAGGGGGCAAATCTATCTAAGCTTGGGCTATAAGATGCACCCCATTCCCCATGCTAATGTTGATGAAGTATTTCCAAAAACAAGACATTACAGCAGTGCCACATTTTATATCAATTGTCAAAAAGCTAAAAGTCATAACATTTCCATTGCATTTACCAAAAATATTTGTACACTTCCATTGTTATATGCATGTGTTATATTTTGACATATAGGGCACAAATAAAACCATACATTTTAAATGAAAACTGAAATGAAAAGCCAAATATGACAGCTAGAGAGATGAAGTTTTCAAAAGTAACTTGGCAGTCCAGTCCAAGTTAGATCACAAAAGTGATGTCAGTCACATTTTGTAAATCAAACAGTCTTTTCCCATTGGTTTACTTTTTTTTAAACATTTATTAATAATCATTTTTAACATGGTTACATGATTCATACTCCTACTTTCCCCTTCACCCCCCGCACTCCCCCCACCCTTGGCCGATGCGCGTTTCCACTAGTTTTGTCATGTGTCCTTGATCAAGACCTATTTCCAAATTGTTGGTAGTTGCATTGGTGTGGTAGTTTCGAGTCCACACCCTCAATCATGTCCACCCCGACCCATGCGTTCAAGCAGTTGTTTCCATTGGTTTACTTTTTTTTTTTTTTAAACCCTTAACTTCTGTGTATTGACTTATAGGTGGAAGGTGGTAAGGGTAGGCAATGAGAGTCAAGTGACTTGCCCAGGGTCACACAGCTGGGAAGTGTCTGAGGCCGGATTTGAACCTAGGACCTCCAGTCTCTAGGCATGGCTCTCAATCCACTGAGCTACCCAGCTGCCCCCTGGTTTACTTTTAAAAGATACCACATCTTCATTTTTGATCTCCAGTTGACACCAGCACCTATACCTTTGGCTTCACCTCTCTCTATGATAGCCCCTTCCACCAGCATTTGTATCAAATAAATGTTTATTCATGATCTACAAAATATCTCAGTGTACCAAGGAGCCTCCTGCATAAAGAACCAATAGAAATGTTTTCAAGTCCATGGTTCTTAACCTGGAATCCATGAATTTGCTTTTTTTTTTAAGTATTATATGTATATTTAATGTAATTGGTTTTCTTTGTAATCATACGTATTTTATGCATTTTAAAACATGACCCAAATAGTTTGTTTTTGGTTTAAGGGAATCCATATTTTGTAAATAGAATACTTTTTAAAATCTGAATAATTTCTCCAGGACTTTAAAAGTTTTTAAGTTTGCATTTCAGCAATGGAATTTTTCTATTAAAAGATCCCAGTTTAGTATAAGTTTGTACTGTCAGCATCACCGATAGGAGGGAAAAATATTTTTTAAAAATTCTTATATGATATATATTGATTACAACCATATATCTTTCTACAGATACACATGATTACTTAGATGTGTGCATAAAGTTAAACAAAACCTAAACTAACAATATTTGAGATTGATCTTTCTTTTTCCATCCCTATGATCCATTTTCTAGTGACTACCTCTAGGATTAGGTCTGATTTCTTGGCACACTATTCCTTCAGATAATAACCCTAACAGTTAATCATTCTTATAGCAACACTTTATTAAATGTAGTTCCTTGCAATTGTGAAGATAGAAACAATGAGAAAAAATATCGTCCACAAAAGTTTGCCTATTTCCTTTTTTGTTAGTTCACTGAAGGAACCATCGGCATATGCAATTTGCAATTATGCAATTGCAAAAAATGCAACATAGGAAATGCAATTATGCATTTGAAATCTCATGAAGATTTTATAAAGCTAAAAAGTAGACATGAATTGATGGTAGCAAATTCTTCTTACTTACATTTTTATAATAACAATCTGATCCATGATCTTTTTTCATTATTTTGAAATGTTCCTCATGAAAACAGATTCATTAATTCTTTAAAATTGTGTTTTCTCCAGGAAGATTTTCTTCTTCATGTATTTGTTTGGAGCCAGATGTGCTTCCTGACTAATTAGATTGCATTTCCATATCTTCAGGATACCATACCTGTACTACTGAGGCAGGAGTATCCAGATGTTGTGGTTCTATTCTAATAGGCAATGGAAATAGGTCATTAAGGAAACAAATGACAAATCTGTTCAATTTCACAGCTATTTGTTTCCCTGATAGGTCTTAAATTTAACTTTCTGTTGGCAAATTTTCCATTCACAGATTTTCCCTTTTTTTGAAAGTCCAGCTACCTCAATTTTTTAATGTCTGTTTTACTGGTTTTTTGTTTAATGTTTTACTGTCTTTTCTTGGATACCATGCCACATTGTTTAGCAAAAAGATCGAATGTTTGCCACATAAAGATATTACTTTGCTCTTTTGGCCTCATAATCATAGAGATTGCTTTACAATATTCTAATGTCTCTAAGAAATGATGTTAATCAAAGTAAATATCTTTATTTTTATCTAATTCTCATTATCAGGGGCAAAATCCAGTTTAAATAGATTATTATATGATAAAGAAAATATATGAACACCCCATCACCCCACCCCATAACCCCCACCAAAGAAATGTAGTTCCTTATTTTCAGAACTGTGGGAGACAGAGGAGATATGTCTAGAGGTTGAAGACATAGTCCTTGTCTCATGGAATTTAAAAATCTAAACATGAATTACATTTTAGTAGTCCTTAACTTCTGCCTTACAATGAATACTGGGTATCAGTTTCAAGGCAAAAAGACTGGTAAGGGCTAGGCAATTGGAGTTTAGTGACTTGCCCATTGTCACACAGCTAGGAAATGTATGAGCATTTGAACCAGGACCTCTAAACTCCTCCCCAGTTTTCTATCCTTTGAGACACCTACCTGCCATTGAACATGAATTTTTATGGAATTATACGAGAATAGTAACAAAACACTTTTAGAATCAGAACCTATTCATACTTTTTGATCCAGAGATTCCACTCTTTGGACCAAGATGGTAAAAAATAAAAAAGAAATATCCCAAATATAAATACTTATATGAACAACTTTTGTAGCAGCAAATAACTGGAAACAAATGAGTGTCCATTAAATAACTGAACAAATGATGGTACCTAAAAGTAATACTCAAGCTATGTGGCTTAGTGGATTGAGAGCCAGGCCTAAAGACAGAGGTCCTGAGTTTGAACTGCCCTCAGACACTTCCTAGCTGGGTGACCCTTGGGAAAGTCAATTAACCATATTTGTCTAGCCTTTGTTACTCATCTGCCTTCAAACCAATATTTATTATCAATTATAAAGGAGGAAACAATAGCTTTTAATTAACTAGTAGTAAAATTGTTTCACCATAAGAAGACAAGAACACAAAACATGGGAAAATTTACATGAACTGAGAGAACAAACTACCCAGATCCAGAAAACCAGTATCTACAATTTCAGTAAATAAAAAAAATGAAATAAAGTCACAGAGAGGGAATATAATTAAACAATCTTAGTACCAAAAAAGAAAGACAGATAGGCACCCTCCCTCTTTTCCTTGGAGAGGTAAGGAATTATAAGTGTGAAATGTTGGATACGTGTTCAGACAAGGTCACTGTGTCACCTTGTTTTATTAAACTGTTTTTCTTTGTTATAAGGAATATCTGTGGGTGAGGATACCTGGGATGGAGGAGAGGAGGGAGAATGGGATGCTTCCAAAATGATAGTAATAGAAATTTTAAAAATATATCTATTTAAAGATTTGAGTGATAATATATGTACAACCCAGTGAAATTGCTTGTCAACTCTGGGAGGGAGGAAGAAGAGGGGAGGAAGACAACAAGAATCATATAACCATGGAAAAAATTAAAATAAATTTTTAATTGAAAAAAAAAAAATATATATATATATATATATATTTACTTAGTGAATGCCTGAGCACTGAGAAGCATACACAAGATGAAAGTGCCTATCTTCAAGAGCCTTAAAATTTAGGTGAGGAGACAAAATGAAACATTTTAAGGTATGAGATAAGTATCAGGACAAGATCCCAGTGGAAATGACCCAAGGCAGTATATTTTTCGCAAAAGTGGACAATCCCATAGTCATTGTTATTAACCAGAATATTATCCTGAGTCACCAACTCTTATCCTCTAGAGCATCAGTTTGATAACCTAGAAACTAAAAAAAAATTTTTTGAATCCTTGTTCGTTTTTGCCTGTAAATACTCAAGGAATACTCCTGTGAATATCTTATTTCTGTACACAGTTGGAAGAGTACAAAATTCTCTCATTTTGATGTATTCTGGTGTTAAAATCTCAGTATGCATCTCTGCGTGATCATCAATTGCTTCCTGAAAGGGGGAGTACTTAAGCTAGGAAGATGAAGAGATGACATGTGATGAATGACTGAAGGCTGGCTTAATATTTCATCTTGTTCACCTTTCCTCAAATGATGGAACAGTGACAGAAAGTCAGAAAACCATTCTGTAATCAATCCTCATAGCAATCATTCACAGCAAATCCTGAACCAATAGGAGTGGGTAACCCACTTCATCTTGGTACACTGGTAACATTGCTTCCTCCTACATAGTGGTAGGGAGTTGGGAGGAGGGGAAAGAGGAAAGAAAACAACTAAGACAAAAATAAAATGTAGTATCCCAATGTAGACAGCTAAATGAGATCTATCTATGCCTATGTACAACACCAAATTCTCCACCTTTTAAAGAACAAAGCTACTTCTGCCTAAAATTGAAAAAAAAATTTACCAATGGTTCAAGGTCTCCTTGTTTGTTATATCTCTCAATATCAGGGGGGGAAATAGCCATTGTTTATCTGTTCTAAATTTATTAAACTGAGGAGAGAGAGTCAGGATGGTGGAATAAAAGGAAAAAGTGTAGCTGAACACACCAACGAGATTCTTCCACAAAGATCCAGAAAATGTGCCATACTGAGGCCTGATCAGGAAACTCAAGAAAACATCACAATGAGTCATAAATCCAAACCTGGTTAGCACAGGCTAAAAAAAGAAGAGATCTATAGACATTGAGGATTAGTCAGGTCTGGCTGGAAATAACTACCTGGAATATTCACATCCAAGAAGAGGCTGGACACCAGTACAAGCAGAGGTTCCAGATGCAGCAGAGAGAGGCAGGGAGTAGAAATAAGTTCCAACTGACAGCTCTGTGATTTACTATCCAGTTCCCCGTTAGAGATCCAGGGTAGACTAAGGAAAATTTTGTGCCCATAAGGGGTGGTCACAAGGCTTAGGATGTAAAGTGGTAGGAGAAGCAAAGTCAGAAGCAAACAAGAGCAGTGTGCCTCTAATTCTAGAAGAGTGGAATCTCAGTTCTAGCCTCCAGCCTAATCTGTAACCTATAGTAAAGTAATGAGGGCAAGAGTCCTAGACAAAAGGGGAAGCTCCAGTTCTGTCATTCTGAATTCATATATTGGAGGAGGTAAAGGATATATATAGGTTTTATAACCAAGAAACATTTATCCATAAGAACCTGTCTACAGGGAGGAGTGGGGGCGGGAAGGGGGGAATGGATTTTTAATGAAATAAATTTCCTGATAAAAATATCAGAGCTATTTATAAACTTCAAATATAAACATGAGTCAAGAAAATAGTTAAACATGAATAAGTGATCAGTCATAAGAGACTAAATAAGAATAAACAATTTATGTTTTAATATGGTGAAATGATATATGTATCCCTTCAGAATACTTTCATCATCAAGGTCATAAAAGATTCTAATTAGAAGTAAAACCTGGGAGTGGTTCTGTTAGAATAGAAAGGGAGAGGGAAAAATGGCAAGAATTATCTCACATAACTAGGGTGCTGAAGTAAAACACTATATATTCAAAGAAGTGTTGGGGGGAGTAAAGTCACTTAAACTTTAGTGAAGAGAAAAAGAAGAAGGAAAAGGATAGAACAGAAAGGGATAAAAAGGAATCAGAGTAGAATAAAGAAGGAATTAGTCTTAAGCAAAAAAAAATCTCTAACTAAGGATTATGAAATTCAAAGAATGGCTTGAGGGGAAAGGAAAAAAAAGAATCTATTATTGGTCTGTGGGTGAGGGAAAGAGATTCTTCTCAGGGAAGTAGAAACAGATTACACCAAAACTTGAGGACTGGTGTTGAGCTCACCCTCCTCTTTATATATACTTATGTATATAATACATATATATGTAAATGTATATACAACACACACACACACATATATATAACCAAGTACATGTAATAACAAATTTCCACTCAAGTTTTCCTAAGTTTCACCCTCCTCTTTCCACTTTTGGCTTCTGTATAAAGTGAGGAATAGTAACAAAGAGAAGGAAAATTCACATTATATATGAATAAGATGGAGGAAAATACACAATTTACAATCATGACCAAAAATATAAAGGTGATGATTTAATTGATAAAATGGAAGAAACAGCAGAATAGATTAGGAAGCAGAATCTAAAAACATATTGTTTATAACACATTTTAAACAGAAAGAGGCACACAGAGTTAAAATGATGGTTCAGAGTACTGTCTGTTATATGCTTAACTGAAGTAAAAAAGGAGGGATAGGAATCAGAGTCTCTGATAAAGCCAGGGCAAAAATAGATTTACTCAGAAGAGATAAACTGGGAAACTACATTTTGCTGAAAGGTACCATGCATAATGAATTAATATCAATATTAAACCTATGTGTACCAAATGGCATCACATATAAATACAGGAAAAGTTAATTTAGTCATAAAGAATCAGTTTGGAAATGACCAAGCCAGTTATCATATATGAATGCGATGGAATACTATGACACTTGTTTTTGGTGATCTCTTTTGACTCATGAGTATATTGGAGGTAGAGTTGCACAAAGTCACTAAAGTCCAATGGCAAGCAAAAGTCAAGATGATTTATGATGGGAAAAATCATGATGTTGAAGGTGTACTATAATGTCATAAGAAATGATGAAGGGAATGGTTTCAGAGAAACCTGGGAAGATTTGTATGAACTGATGGTGATTTAGGTGAATAGATCCAGAAAAACAATTTATATAATAATAATATTCTAAAGTCAACTCTGAAAATTAAGAACAATGATCAATGCACTGCCCACCACAATCCCAGATGTATCATCACCATCTCCTGGTAGAGAGGTGATGGATTCAGAATGTTGATGTAAATAAATATTTTTGGCCATGAAAAATGAAAGAATTTGTTTTGTTTGATGATATATGTTTATAAACAGGGGTTGTGTTTTTCTTGCTTTTTCAATTAGGGCCTGGAGGAAGTAAATGAGATGAGAGAAGGCATATGTTCATTTGAAAAAATGACTAAAAAACAAAATTTTTAACTTATTAAATTTATTGAACTGTGCTAGTCACTAGTAAAGGTACAAAAACAAAAGAGGAATTATTTCTCCCCTTAAAGAACTAACTTTTCCTGATGTTATCCCATTATAATTGGGAAGTAGATGAGAGAAATTATGCTTTTCATGACCACTTTTTTCCTAGGGGGAAAAATTGTCAAGAAAAAATATTCATAGATCTATTTAAGGTTAGTTTTCCTGCTTAAAAATCTTTAGTGACTTCCAACACTTTGCAAAATAAAATTCCTGATTTAAAAACCTCTCATTAGTTAAGGAACTCATAATGCAACATTGCATACTATAGTAAACTCTATCTATCATATCTTTTTTACCATTTCATAAGTATCTTAAGGGCAAAAATGTTGTCAAATCTACTTTCCTCCAATATAGCACATGCTACTCTGCACACAATAAGCTCTTAAATGAATTTGGATTTGAAGGAAGCAGATCTTTCTTTTTCAGTAAAATTTCCATACCCCACCAAAAATTAGCACTATGTTCATTAGTCACACAATTACAGCATACAATTTAAAATTCTCATCTTTCATTTTATCTGTAATGTGATGAAAAAATATATACTCTTTTATACTGAGAAAAGCTAGAATCATCTTTGGAAGAACTTTGGCATATAAATGAGCCAATCAACTGAAATGTGCCAGCAGCTGGATTTTTACATTTCCTATTAAATTTTGGTGCTCAAATACATTCTCCAAGAATTTTCCAAGCCTGCTCAGTTAAGCTGGGGAACAACCTGACCACCCTAAAGTATTCTCAAGAGGCATAACTAGAATAGGTGCTGGAACTAAAAGGGTAGATGGATAAGTAGAGGAATGGGACCTGAATGGCTGAAATTGATAGTTGTCCAGTAGACCTCCTGTTCATTGAAAACAATATAGTATAGAACAGTGATGGTGAATCTTTTGGAACTATTTAGAGACCATGTGCTGTGCCCCACCCCACCCTCCAGAGCCTGAGTGCTCCCCCTACCATCTTACTACCCCAGACAGGGAAGGGAGAAAGGGGTGGGGAGTGGCCTGAGCACTCTGCTTAGGGGAAGGAGTAAGCACAGAGGGACAGGGAGGTGTGCTGGAGAGGGGGAAGGGAGCAGCTCTGCTAGAGTCCCTCTGCTCTTCTAGTAATGAACTTTGACAGGGATGTCATAATCCCCACAGAGTGGTCTCTGAGTGCCATATTTGGCATGTGTGCCATAGATTCCCCACCATGAGTATAGAAGAACGAGGGCTAGATATGGAATCAGATCTGCCTTTTAATTCTAATTTTGATTTTCATTGTCTATAAGACTTCTGGGTACATTTCTTAACCACTATGGTCTTTAGTTTCCTCCTTTGTAAAACCAGGCGGTTAAACAGATTCCAAAGATCCCTTCTAACCTTATATTTTATGACTTCTACCCAAAACTCTATTCAGTGCTAGCCATTACTTAGGGATAATTATTCTCTCTATATAAATATTTCATCTTTATCTGTTAGCAGATGATATTCATAGAGATGTATGGATTATTAAGGTTCAAAAATCAGTCTCTGCCCTCAAGGAGCTCACAATTTAATGGAGAAATATATATATATATGTGTGTGTATATACATATACACATATACATACACATGCATGAATATATACATATGTGTATATGTATATTTTCTTGAATATATACTAGCTATATACATTTAATATATACCTACATGTATATATATACCTGTATGTAGGTATATATGTATGCCTGTATATATGCAAATACATACATCTATACAAGTATATGTGTTTTATACAAACATATATGTATACATATGTGTATACATATTTACCTGCATATATCAGCTACATACAATATATGTATATATAGATATATGATATCTATCTATACATGTACATATGTATGTATATATACCAGCTATATACAAGATTAATAGAAAATAATTTACAGAAGTAAGGTACTAGAATTAAGAGATATTGGAAAGGGTTTCCTTTAAAAAGTAGAGTTTCAGTTGGTCCTTGAAGGAAACCAGGGAAATTAGGAGTGGGGATGAGTAGAAAGAACATTGCAGGCATGGAAGATAGATGGGAAAATAATTCCTAAAGCTGAAAGATGGAATGTCTTATTCAAGGAATCCCAAGGAGGCCAGTGTCACTGGATCAAAGAGTAAATGCAGGTGAGGAGTGTAGGAAGGGGATAGTCTTTTGTGCAATCAGCATTATACAGGGAAGCTAAGCTTATGATTGTAAATATTACTCTCCCCTTGAGAGTGATTAGGAAAAGTACATTTTATTTTGAACCTAATATCACTATCCTAGTATAGACTATTATTCTAGATAGATATAATTCTAGTCCATCTTGATAATAAGCAAGTAAAAGAGCAAGGACCCAGCCCTCCTCTTGCTCTCAAAAAAAAATAGAATTTGGAGTCTTTCTTAGAAAGATGGGCACCATACGTCAGATGAATGTAGGACTATCTTTTATAACTCTTTATATTTAGCAGCAGCATATAGAGTTTGCAAAAATATTGGGCATACTGTGCTTAATTTTTTTTAATTATCAGGAATATGTAATCGAAAAGGTTTAGGGTTGTTATTGGTAATATTGATCTTGTTATGGATTATTGATAGCTGATTGATCCTTATCAATTGGTATAGATAGGCTTAAGTTGTTAGGGTCACCTACTCATAGACAGTGGATGAATTTGCTAGACACAGATTAATCCAACATTTATTTATTATTATCTATCTGGAGAGACAAGGACAGGATAAAGGGTTTGAATTAAGTAGGAAAACTCTTATCCTAAATCTAAGATTTTTAAATATAACACCCCCCCAATATAATCCTCGAGGATTTGCTTCTTGTTCACCAAGGGTGAACCTCCTTACAACTATTCTCAACTGTCTACCTAAAACCCAATTCTACCTATCTAAACTTATTCTTATATATAAACTTCAAATATTATTAACCTCCTTAAGTTATATATCAAAAGTCACAAATTGCCTTCTCTGTTTAGATCTGACAGTTAGAACTCAATGGCTTCCTCTGACTTTTCCCAGCAGGGAGTCAGACCTTATGCTGTTTCAGTGAGAGAAAAACAGCACCCCTCACTGGCAGCTGCTTCTTCCTTCAGGAATAACTCTCACACCAAACAAAACTCTTCCCACCTTCACAGATGTTCTTTTAAGGTTTCAAGGTTAAGCTTAACCAAAATTACTAACTGATAGTATCCAGAGAAAAGTCACCAACCACCTCTCAAGACAGTGAGTTCAGGAGGGTGGCCAAGAGTTCTCTAACAGTCTTCCCAGCATGCAAACCTTCCTTAAAGTGACCACTGTGATTTTTTTCCCCCGGCCATGCATTACAGGGACAAGGAAAGAATCCTTTCTCTGATATTTATCTCTCTGCTTCTAATTATGTTAGATAACTAATTAATAACTAATGAAACCTAACAGGGCCTACTTGTTCTTTCATTCTGATTAAATTGTGTTCAGCAAACATTTATTAAATTGCTGCTATGTCAAGTCAACAAGCAATTATTAATCACTTATTTTTGTGCAGATAAAAATGAAAATAGTTCTTGTCTTCAAGGTGTTTACATTCTGTTTGATTCAGTTTTTCAAGGAAAGACTTCAATGTGTTTTCCTAAGATCTCATTCTTCTCATTTCATTAGGAAATGTGAAGACAAGGTAATGTTTGCATTAAGGATATGGGCAGCTTGGGGAAAAGCATAAAGTAGGAAATGAGAGACACATCGTGTCAATGCACAAAAGCCAAAGAGGCCAACAAAAGCAACTAGAATCAGTGACCAAAACAACTGTGGATTGGCAGCTAAGTGAGCAGTTGAGAGTTGGATTTTACCCACTCCATAGGAGAATAGCTATGGATTGAAACCAGTAGTCAGTAAAAGTCATGCCTATTTTAATTTGTGAAAGAAAGAGCTAAATGCAACCACCTCCCCACTACCCCAGGGTCATGATGCCTCAGTTACTTTATCTTAACTAAAAGCAACAGCACTAAGGGAGCAAGAGGGGTGCTTTATTTAATCTCTCCTATAAGTAATTTAATTAATTTTAGAATTATTTGTCAGATCACCTGAAGTAAAAACAATACTAATCAACCATTAGTTTCAAAGACGTTTTTTTAGAGGAATTTTTAAAGTACCAAAAATTGGAGCAATTCAGACTTCTTCAATTATTGCAAGCTTTCCCTTTATAAGCTTACCCTGAAAAATTGTTAAAAAATAAACTTGCCCTGAATCTTAGAATTGAATCACAAGATATTCCCTATAGTTTGTCCTCAACTTTTAGACCAGCTTGGTTTCAAAATGCCTTGGGCTCCTTAACACTCAATAACCAGATTACTTCTTTCAGGTTGTCCATTTATCTTACTTAAGGTAGTCAAACTAATTTAAAAGAATGTTTTCCTTTGCCTATACAATATTCCAAGTTCTCAGTTCCTTTATATGCAACAGAGGGAAAAAAGCAAATGGAGTAGTTACAAAGCAGTGTAAAGCTTCTAGAAATGGGAGGGGCAGTTGTCATGCCTATTTTTTCAAATCAGCAAGAGATGATTTTCCACTTCAGTTTTTTTTTTGTCTAATCCCCTCCCCATACCCCATCATCTACAGTAAGCTTTTAAAAGTTCTTTTCCATATGATAACAAAGACACATATTGGTTCTAGGTTAGCCAGTCTACTTAGTCACTCCCTAGCAATTCCAGAGAAAGCGAGTTCAGTTACAAACTGTCTCAATTAAAGAGACTGTATCTTCCACACAGAATAGAACACTTTCAATAAAATTCAAATATGTTTTCTTGAACATAGATCCAAAATAGTCTTATTATACTGTTCCATAGCCCAGAGACTTACTGGAATTTTTTTATTAAGATTTCCAGAAATTTCAGTGATAATTTTCAGATACCACAGCCCCTGCTAATAGTTTAAGTACTCAGTCACCATCTATCAGAGTCATTTGAAAACACTCAATTAGAATTATCAAACTGGAACAGAGAGAGGAAATTCATCTCTAGATCATTTCAGAGCAGACACTGAAGACTCATTAAGGAGAAATATCTATAGAATGTGCCTAATGGCACCATGCAGGGATGTTGGGAGAGTTAATTAGGTAACACAGAGAAAGTGCTTCCTCTGTGATAAATAGTAAGAATAATCATCTTTGACCAATCCTAATGGTAGGCTTATTTTTTATACATAGGAACTAGTTCTTATATTCTTTCAAAATGAATGATCAAAGAGGTAATCATTATGACAATCACATTAGTACCTGGACAGTTCCTTTCATCTAAGAAACTCAAAGATCATTGCAATCAACATCTCATTAATCCCAATGGGGGAGTGTTATTATAGATCCAATTCTGAGAATAAAAAAAGACCACTAAGCCCAAATAATAATCAAGGGATATATCCCATTCCATTTCAGATAAATGTAGACTACTTAGCACAGCTAAAAGAAAAACACATTCCACAGTCACAGATGGCCCCTAATTCTAGCCAGTCGGCTTTTGATCTGGACATTCTACTATTATAGTAGAGCCTAAATTCATATGGGCTTTTCTGGTAGACAAATGAAGTTGGGTTCTTAATCAATTTATATGTGTTGTTGTTATTGTTTCTTAAGGTAGGAATGTTTGCTGAAAAATTTCTGACCATTTCCTACTTCTTCCCTATCCTTGATCATGTGTCTTTCAAAACTTATTTATTTAGGTGTTCATAATGCTGCTATATCTCTAAATCAATACAGCTACAGAAGAATAAGCCAGACTCTATTCTGCCTCATAGATCAATGAAATTGCCATATGAGTTCAGATTTTCTATTATTAGAGATAGTTGGTGATGGATGTGGTTACAAGATCACAGCTTGATTCCCAAATAACAGGTTCAGCTGATGTTAGTAGGCAAGTCTTTGTTTGATGTGCTGAAGGAGTAAAAATTAATATGAAAGTTATCGATAGGAAATCTAGAATATGAAGATGTAATTCTTGGTGCCCATCTTCTACTGCCTTAATTTGATCTCTTATTGCCTAACAAAGGCTAAAAAAGGCTCTGTATGTTATAGTATAACATAAAATATATTTTAGATGATTTTGGAAAATAAGTATTAGGAATTTTATATGATATCTGAAATTAGGAGTTACTTGTTGGAACTAGAGACTTGTAATTTATACATTACTGATCCATCTTGCTAAAATTCAAATGAAAACAGAATCAAGTTGCTTACTCATAAAGTGCGACATATAGATTTTATGGAATAGTATATCTTCTAGTTCCTCAATAACATATACATGCATTTTGAAGGTCATATTAGGGAGAGGGCAGCTAAGTGGAGCAATAGATAGAATGCCAGACCTAGAATGAGGAAGACTCATTTTTCCTAATTCAAATCTAAACTAAGACACTTCCTAGCCACATGACCCTAGATGAATCACTTAACCCAGTTTGCCTCAGTTTCTTCATCTGTTAAATGAACTGGAGAAGGAAATGGCAAGCCATTCCAGTATTTCTGCCAAGAAAATCTCAAATGGGGTAATGAAGAGTCAGACACAACTGAAATAACTAAACAAGAGCAATAATAAATATTAGGGAGTAGGATGACTTTAAACTTCTGATCATTTCCATCCTGCAGAGATCAGCTTGAGGACATGAGAATTCTTTGACTATATCACGCTCCCTTTCATAATTAATAGGACTTTACCTCAGAATGTGATATTCTTTTCCCTTTAAATGCCCAATGGTCCCAAAGAAACTTTGATCTTCATGGAAGCAATATAGCAAGTAGAAAGACACGTATAGTGGATATAAAGAAGCCCTGAATTCAAATCCTTCCTCTAACACTTGCATTTTGTGGTTGTGGGCAAGTCTTTTCTCTTCTATGAGTTTCATTTTTTCATGTACAAATGGGGATAATGATAATCCTTACCAATATCCATTTGACAAGATTGTTGTGTAGAAATCCCTTTGCAAACTTTAAAGGGCTCTATAAATATGAATTATTGCAATATAGCTCCTGCTAACAAGGAATAAATGAACACAGTAGGGTAATGAAGTAGTTTTAAAAGTAACATGTTTCTTTTCAAAATGTCAACAGGATTCCTTCCTTTGTGGTGGATTAGCATGGTTGGAGTTCAGAGAATTCATATTCATCAAGATTTAAATATTAACTTAATTTTTTAGGATCACAAAATACAATTAATTAGATGATGAGACTCAGAAAGTTCAGGAGAATCATTTGTTAAGCAAATATTAAGAAATTAAAGAATATAGGCATTCTAAATCTTTTAACCTTTGATTTTTAACTCCATAGTCTATGTCAATAGGTGCCAGAATACCAATAGTATCATCCATTTGGAAGCCACTTCACCAATATAGCACATTCTTACATCCCAGTTCTGTCTCTTACTACTTATACTACTTCAGGCCAATCATATTAGTTCTCTGTATCTCAATTCCTCATTGGTATAACAAGGAGATTAGATTAATTGATGCCCAAGGTTTTGTTCACCTTTAAATCTTCCAATCCTGTCAAGGAGAAATTAAAATAACCTCTAAAAGCTTCATCTTACAAATTCGAGTCCATAACATTCTCTAATTGAAAGCTCAGGGCTAGAGAAGGCTGAAGCTCCAGACCTTGGGACTCACATTGTCAGAGCAGAAACCAAAATGGCCCATGCTTTTGGAATCCCTCAAAGTCAAGAAAGTCCATGCCAGGATAATCTGGAGCTCCTTGTAGAGGAAGAGGAATGTTATCAGGGTAATAATGGAACACTAAAAAACTTACCTGTTCTTTCCAAAGATGTTTCCTCACTTAATCGGGAAGAAGACAGACATTGGAGAATGAGAGTATCAAATGCTAGAAAGTTGAAAAGGAATTAATTGTTACCTTTATTCATATCCAGAGATAATATGTTGGAGTGAAAAGAAGGCCACTTTTAAAGGTAGGAAACTGACTTCTAGTACTGCCTGTGATGGATCCTTTTTGTGTGATCATAGACAAATCACTTAACTTCTCAATGCTTCCCTCCCCAAACTCCCAGGAAACTCTCTAGACCAGTGATGGGCAAACTACGGCCCAGGGCCAGATGCAGCCCCCTGAAATGTTCTATCCAGCTGTGCGACATTATTCCTAATCTGATGAATACAATGAGTAGGATGCAATACAATGAAATTTCAAAAGAGTTGCCTTAGAAACAGACTGACAGATGAGCATTTCCTTTCCTTTGGCCCCCTCTTTAAAAAGTGTGTCCATCACGGCTCTAGACTATAAAGGCAATTAAGTAACTAGGCAGTGGGCATTTATTAAATATTTACCATGTTCCAGGAACTGTAATAAGTGTTAGGGGCACAATTACAAGCCATAAGACAATATTCAAGGGGTTTACATACTCATGGGGAAAGACAGAACAGAAAAAGGAGTTAAGGAGAAGAGAGGGTGGGAAGGAAATAAGAAGTGAGGGCACCTTGCCTGGGAGTTGGGGTAGGGAGAAGAGAGAGTGTTGAAACTGGGAAAAGTTAGAAACATAGGCAGACAGGAAATGAAATATTTCTGATCTGGGCCTTTCACCAAAATGGAGAAATGGGAAAATAGGGTGAACATGATAGAGGGATGTTCCCCTGTGAGAAGACCAAAAGAAGAGATGGATAGCTATTCTAGAATGAGGAGGTCTGGCTGCTGAGAGAACTTTCAGGGTGAGACTGCAGAGGAAGCATGGTGTTGAAGACAAGCTACAATGAGAGGACTTCCCCAGTCCTGCTCCCCCATCCCTTCACTCTGAGATCACCTTCTATTTACACCACATATCTTATAGGAACACAATTGTTTGTAGGTTGTTTCCCCTATGAAAATGGAGGTCCTTAAGTTCAAGTACTGTTTTTGCCTTTCTCTGTATTTTCCACAGTGTCTGGAATAATTTTTTCAAATGTTTAAATTTTTTTAACTATAAAAAATTAATTGTAAAATTTTTAATTATAAAATTGTTAAAAAATTAACAGACTTGTGTCATGGATAGAGTGCTGAAACCTAGTTCAGCTCTAGGTTTGAATACCATCTCAGAAACTTATTAGGTGCCCCTGGTCATTAACTTTTCCTTTTCAGTCCTCAGTTTCCCCATTTATTGAAACAAGGGTTTGGACTTAGTGACTCTAAGGTCCTTTGCTGGGACCTTTCCAGATCTAAATCTTTGATCACTGAAAGGGAATTTCCAATCTGGGAGTTCCTTGTGCTGATTATGAACCAGAGGCTCAGACATCTTCCTTCCACTATAGATAATCATAGATAAATGCATTGATATCACCATTTTCTCTCTGCCAATGACTTCTGATCTAGGATCTAGGGGATAGTGCATTATCAAGACATAGAGTAAATTCATGAAAAAGCCAGAACATAATCATGCCCCCCCAAAATGCAACAGGAAGAATAGATGGCACATATTTCATCAAAGGTTCCTTTCTTTCAATCTCCTCTCCATTCAGATAGACAGATATAATGACAGCTAAAACACAGACATAATGACAGCTACAACACAGAATCCCAAAATCCTGTTTTTGCTCAGTTAAGTCTCATCTCTCTTGGACTCACCTTGCATATTACCAAGTACAAACACAGGATAACGCATAAAGAATAAGGGGAGTAAAGGCTGTTGCTCCCTGCAGTGGTGAAACACACTAAAAGTCTTTCCCAAGATGATCATATATTATTGGACCTGAATTTCAGTATTTAGGCCAGGTGAGAGTGACTATTAAAATGAAGAGCCAGACAGATATCCTTGGGCATTTAATATGCCTTAGAGGGCTCAGATTTCCATAGCCTTTCAGTTCTAAGACAGACCCTTTAAATTTTCCGTGCTTACTCCCATTAATATAACAGTGCTCTGGGGAGTATGGGACAGTAAAACTTCTGGGATTTTGTTATTTTGTTGACTAAAAATAATTGCATTTCTTGCCTTTCTCCAATCCCCCTAGAAGGTTGAAAAAGAAGAAAAACATACAAGAACATATTCTACTTTCATCAATGTCAATGCAATAAAATTCATTTTTCTCCTCTCCATGCTCGAGGTGAGTACTTGAAAACAGGATTTGGCCTACCAAGTTAATCTTGCTTTGCTTCCAATTTAACTGTGATTTTGTGGAGTTGTAATTCATTGTAGTTGGTTTATGAATCAACCTGACAAATGGTTTGAGGAAGAAAAAAAAAAAACAAGAAGTACATCTGCATGGGGAGCCTGGGGTTTGCCTTTAATCTCTGCACAAAAATGTGACCTCCCTTAAAAATGATGGGCTACATAAGGAGCTTTCCAGTTTTATTTTGGTATAAATTTTAGGAAGGTGTCCAAGGTTGATCTCAGATTCTCTAAAATTTTACATATTTGCAAGCCTTTGACTTTTGTCTATAACCTCTTCGATCATTATTAAGGGCACTTAAAAGTTTTTAATGGGAGTTTTGACTTCTTTTCTTTAAGTGGACAGGGCTTATCTCTTGGATTTTATATTTATATCTAGGGACAAATGTCTATATTTCCTTCAGATACATCTTCTTTTTCATCTTCTATTTTAAAGGACATTTTAACATTGTCTTCTTTTTGGTAATCCCAAATATTACTCTAGTTTCTAACCTAAGTTGTGGGGATTTCTGGGTAGGAGATGCTATAGAGTCCAGATACAGATTTACAAGATAATGGGATATGATAAGAAACAACATAGCACCATGGGGAGAGGGAGCAGTATTTTTGGATTAGCACAGAGAAGCTGACAGTTTCAAATCCAGCCTCATTTGACTGTGGAGATGTCACTCAGTCTCTCTAAGCCTCAGTGTCCTCATCTTTACAGATGGAATCATCACTGATGCTCACACAGTATTTGTAAAGATCATATATAACATATAAGGGTAAAGTGCATTGTAGTCCTGAAAGTGTTTAATAAACCTCAACAATATTTGATAAAAAAAAAATCACGAGCAAGATGGAGAATCCAGTCTGCCTTTTCCCAATATTCCTTAAATTTTCCTTCTTTTCCCAATCCCCCATTTCTCATTGGTAGAGGGTCCTAAGTAGAAGGAACAAGAGAGAGGAGGGAAGAGAGAAGTAGTGTCTCAATAATGCAAAGCTAAATAAGGTGAAGTAACTTTGATCTAGAGCTGGAAGGAGTGAAGGTGGGGCTTAGAGAGTATGGTCCCATCCTCTTATTTTATAAAACATGTCTTTTCTCCTGTGACACTATAATAGCCACCCCCCTCAGCACCTCACATCTAGACTATTGCAATATCCTGATGGTTAATCTCTCTGTCACCATTTTTCCCCATTCTGGTCCATTCCCTACTCAGTTATGAGTGATCTCCCTAAAATGTTGGACTGACCAAATCACCAAAGCACCCAATTCAATAAAATCCAGTGGTTCACTATCATCTCCAGAATAAAATTAAATAGCTTAGTGTTCAAACCTCTTCATCATCTGCCATTTCCCTACCTTTCCAGTCATTTTTACAATTTATACACACACACTTTCCATTCCAGTGACACTGGCCTCTGTCCTATTTCTTGTTCAAGATACTCCATCTTCCTTTTTCAGGAATTTTCATTGATTGTCTCCCTTTCTTCAAATGCTCACTCTCCTCAGTTCCACCCCTTGTTTTCTCCTGACTTCCCTTAGTGCCTAGCTAAAACCCTGCCTCTAGAGGAATTCTTTCCTAATCCCCCTTAATTCTAGTGCTTTCTCTCTGTTGAATATTTCCAATTTATCTTGTATGTAGTTTGTATACAAACTTGTATGTGTATCTTGTATGTGTTTCCCTTGTTGTCTCCCCATTAGACTCAGAGATTCTTGAAAACAGGAACTCTCTTTTACCTTTCTTCATCTTCTGAGTGCCTAGTACAGTGCCTGGCACACAGCAACTGCTTAACAAATGTTTATTCATTTACTGAGTAGAAGGCACTTGCTTCTGGCTATTTAAATGATTGCTGAGAAATAAGTAAAAATGCAAGGAGAATTATTTTGCTCTATTTCTTTCCCTTCAAGGACCTAAAACCCAAATCCAATTAAGAAGCATCAAATTAACTGGAAAAGTACATGCCACTACGCTTCCACCCCACTAATTTCTATGCTGATGCCTTACCATAGTATAGCCTTGATGCTCCTAAACTAGAAAGGCTTGAAGTTCAAACCTAGTCCTAGACTGTATATTTGCCATCTAAGGACCTGTCACCAGAGGAGATTCATCACTAAGTAGAGGTGATTTTATGGGGTAGAAGAGGGCACAATAATTCATGAAGATGACATACTAAATATAAAAAAGGGTCACAATCTGCATGAGTGGAGAGTGCTGACATGGATGAAATCATGCATCTTAAAGGGTGAAGTTCTTTTAATCTATGCTTCTTTTGCATAGTGGTAAATAATTGGAGTTATTGCCTTGATCACAGGATGAGGTAGGTGATGCAATGATTACAGCTCTGGGACCACAATCAGGGAGATCTGCTTCAATTCAATTTGGCCTCAAGCAATTGTTAGCAAGGTGATCCCTTGCAAGTTAAGTAATCCCTACCTGCCTTATCTGTAAAATGGATACAGTAATAGTATGTACCTCACAAAGTTGTAGTTGAGATCAAACGAGGTAATATTTGTAAAGTACATTCACACCCTGAAGGGTTATATAAGTGCTAATTGTTGTTCTTGTTGTTGTTTATCATAATCATCATCATCATTATTATTACAAGTAGGATGGATGGAGCTTCCAGGTATGTCAGGCAAAAGGAATGTAAGCTAGACACCGGAGGCAAGTGAGTCCACTGCTGGTGGAGCATGAAGAAATTCTATAGTCATGTGTCCTGTTTCACAACATGATGAAAAGGGAAATATGCATTATATGGATATATGTATATATATAACCTATATCATATCACCTGCCTTGTTGGGGAAGGGAGAGGGGTTGGAGAAATAGGAAAATAAAAAGGATGAGAGAGATTTGCATATAGCTAGTGTAAGAATTTATTTTTCTGGGGAAAGCATATTTATTATAATTTTTCACATATTTAGAGAAAATCATATGTGTTAAATTATTATTGTTACTTAGTACATTGTTATATATTAAAAATAAATAGTATCCAAAAAAGGGAAATTCTACAGTCAAATCATCAACTGCAGGACACAATTATATGGTGGTTCTGTGCTAAATTCAATGGTTACAGAGTCAAGAATTGAGGGAAGGGAACTACACACCAAGAGAACAACCAAGAACAAGAGAGAAGACAGATGCTATAAACTTTTTTTTTGTATCTTGGACCCTTTAGACAGTCTGGTGAAACCTAGGGACCCTTTCTCAAGATAACATTTCAAAATCCATTAAATATATAAAATTGCAAAGGAAATCAACCATACCAATATATAATTATTAAAATATTTTTCAAAAGTTCATAGACTGTAAGATAAGAAACTAAGACCTAGCAATAAAGGAGGACAGTTAAGGCTAAAATGACTCCAAAAAAACATGTTATGCCCTTGGTGACCTTGGCTAGTCAATCTGCTGGATTTGTGACATTATCAATCAATCAATAAAGTTATTAAACATCTATTATATGCTAGATACAGGTTTAGGACTGAGATCTCATAGTTATGGAAAGGGAATTATAGAATTCAAAACAAATCACTTCTGAGTTTAAGATGTAACCATATTTGTAGACAGATGAAGCTCCTTAGAGAAGGGGATAGCAAAGAAATGGGAAGGCAGTGTGTCAAAAGCATAATCAATATGGATATTGAAGTTGCCATGAATTCTGGCAGTGGGGATAAAGCCTTTGTTCCAAGTTCTGAAGTCACTGAAGAAAGTGGGGGAATGTCCTACTGACTCACAGATAAAACCAATGAAGATGGAGAGAAGGCCTACAGGATTGTTCTCTTTAATTATTGAAGACTTTGATGACCAGTAATTTTGATTTATTTTGATTCTACAGCTGTAAATTATGTATCATTTGGGACCCTGGACTCTTACTCTCTAGTAAACAGATTAGGTCCAATCTTGAAGCCTTTTACCACTATTCTCATGTCTTCCCTCCATAGAAACTTCTTTGAAAATTCTTCCTCCTAGATTCTACTTTATTGTATTTCTCCATGACCTCCATCTTCCCTTCAGTCCCTCGACCTGACCTAGATCCCATAAATATTTCTTTATATGATACCACCTATTCTACTTCACAAAAAAATCTGTTGTCTCTACCTTGCTACGTTCCAATCCTGGATAACCCAATATCACGTTTTCTTGTTTTGTTTTGTTTTCCAGATTTCCAAGTAATACACAGATTGAAACATATATAAAATTCATATAAACCCTAATATGGCTTCTCAGAAATGTGTTTATTCATCTCATTTTGACTCTTTTGAATTCTACACAACAACTATTTCAAACCTTTTTCTTTTTTATATCTTCTCTCATAGTAATTTGGCTTCTCTGTGTCACTCCCTTCTATTCCCAAGCAAAAATATGATCCTTGAGGCAGGCCTCAACACAAATTATCTACCTGCTAAAGCCACCAACATAAGACTATCCTATGAAGACTGCTGATAGCAGAGTGAGACCAATATGACCTTGAGTTAGAAAAGTCCACTTCAAGGGAAGTGAATAAGATAATCTGTCAGATTCCCTCAAATTCTTCAAGTCTGTCTGAAATAGTAAGCAGGTTCAGATGTTATCATAGGCAAAGCCCTTGTTCACTTTATGACACTGATCTGTGAATAAGCTCTCAGGTAGCTTTCTTTTTTTTCAGTTTGAGATTTCATTATCCCCCAATTATATATAAAAACCATTTTAATGATTTTTTTAATTCTGCATTCCAAATTTTCTTCCTCCCTTCTCCTCTTGCTGAGATGGTAAGCATATGATATAGATTTTTCAGGCAATTTTCAATACAGCCTGGCTTCCATCTTCCCCAGGGACACAAAGCCCAGAAACACATAAGGAAAGTCACCCAGGAACAACAGACCTTTGCAAATACACTTCTCTGCCATGAAGGTTTTATTTCTAGTTCTCTCTTTCCCTCTCAAAAACAACTGGCTGCCATGTGAGTATAAATGTTTAATATCAGCAAATAGGCTTTGCTTTTTCCAACCTTTATGTACTCCCTGTGGGTAATCCAGTATAGAAGAATGCTAATTCTCTTTGAGCAGGGCTTTTGGCATTAACTGCTGCCTTTACCCAGAGGAACAAAAATATTTAGAGCAGATCTTTTTGTGGTGGCAAAGAATTGGAAATGGAAGGGATGCCTATCAACTGGGGAATGACTAAAAAATTGAGGTTATTGTGCTATGAGAAATAATGGAGGGAGTAGGGATCTAAGTGGTTCAATAGATAGAAAGTCAGGCTTGGAGACAGGGGTCCAGAGTTCAAATCTAGCCTCTGATACTTTCTAGCTGTGTAACCCTGGGCAAATCACTTAACCTCCCATTACCTAGCTCTTGCCACTCTTTTGTCTCAGAATCAATGCACAGTGTTGATTGAAAGGAAAGGGTTTTGAAAAGAAAGAAAGAAATGATGAAGAAGATGGTTTCAGAAAAACCTGGGAAGACTTATAAAACCTGATTCAAAGTGAAGTGAGCAGTACACAGTGACAACAATATTGTAAGGATGAACAGCAGTGTAAGACTGATCAATACAATGATCCATGATAACTCTCAGGGTCTCATAATGAAAAATGTTATCTATTTCCATAGAGAGCACTGTTGGACTCTGACTACAGAATGAAGCATATTTTTTCACTGTTTTTTGTATCATGGTCAATATGGAAATATTGTTTTACATAAGTTTACATATATGATGGGTATTGTATTTATTGCCTTTTTCAGTTGGTATGGGAAGGTCTGGTTGGGGGAGATAATTTAGAACAAAAATTTTGAAGAGTATTAAAAATTTCAAAGGAAATAAATTATATTAAATCATAGTTTCAAAAATTCATAGACCTCAGGTTAAAAATCCATGACCTAATGACCCAGAGGAAGACAGTCAAGGCTGGAATAACTCCAGATATATATCATATACTTGATTTCCTTGGTCAGTCATTCTGGTGGATTTGTGGGGCTATCAATCAACCAGTCAATAAGCATTTATTAAGCACCTACTATATGCTAAGCACAGATTAGACCTGGGATCTTCTAATTATGAAAAGGAAATTGCAGAGTTCAAGACCAAGCACTTTTGAATTTTAAGATGTGGCCACATTTGTAGACAGATGAAGCTCCTTAGAGATGAAGAGATCAAGTGAATGAGAAGACAGTGTCTCAAAAGCATAATGAAGTTGCCATGAAATCTGTCAGTGGAGAGAAAATTGAGGAAGGTGGAAGAGTGTCCTGCTAACTCACGGAAAAAACCAAAATAAGCAAATAATGTTTTAAGTGGTTATTGCCTTCCTGCCCCTACAGTTAACTTTCTTGTTTTTCAATAGTGGTAGCATAAACATGGCCCTGGAAAGGTTACATGAAAAGCATGCATTGCAGAAAACAGGAGTAACTAACCCAGATAGAAAAAAAAAGACTCATTTCTTTTAGATCCTAAAGTATGGGAAGCAATCACACTGAAAGCATATTCCAGGCTGAATGTAATTCTGCTGAACCAGTTCAGATTGCTGAAGTAACTCCATGTAAAAATATGATAACAAGCAATGAGGAAGACTCATATTTGGGTTCCAGTGGTCCATTATGTCAGGCAAATGAGCAAGTAATGGTCCACTGTACATGGGTGATAAATGGAGCCTTCCAACTGATAGCTATGTCTCCAGGCTGCTTAACTTCAAAAGTGATGACCATGAGGATATCCTGTCACTGCTGTAGTAGCCAGGTAGGCATTAACCTATTCAAACATTGATACTTCCAAACCTGTCCTTGCTAACTTCCCTCTAACTTCCTATTTTACTTAAAATAGTTTTTATTTTAATTTTATAAATTACAGAATGTCAAAGTTGGAAAGTACTTTAGAGGACTTTAGAGGACATCTAATTCAACACTACCATTTCACAGCTTAAGAAAGCAAGTAAAATATATCTTACACTTAGAAAGGATAAATTGTTTAGCCCAGGTCACAAAGCTAGTGGCAGTGATGAGACTAGCATTTCAGCTTCATAATTTCTTGACTTAATTTCCAATGACCATCCAATGGGCATTCCTTTGATTTCCCTTCTCGCTATTAAAAAATCATCACAAACCTTCTAATTTTCTACCCATTTTCTTCTATCTAATGTTCTGTATCAGGAGAGAATCTTATCAACCACTTTTCACACAAATAAAATCAGAGCTAAATAATTGGAAAAACATTAATTGCTCATGGGCAGGCCTAGTCAGTATAATAAAAATTGCAATTCTATGTAAATTAATTTATCTATTAAGTGTTATACCTATCAAACAACCCAAAAATAATTTCAAAGAGCTAGAAAAAACAAAACAAAATTCATCTTGAAGAAAAAAAGACCAACAGACTTCAGACTGATTACATTACATAATGTAATTATTAAGATACTTTAGAATGTCTATGATTCAAGATATACCTAATTTACTGTAAATTAGTCAAGGGAAACAATGGGGTTAAACTGATTATGTTATTACATGATATGATAACTAAGATACTTAAGATTTTATGAGATAAAAGACATTTAAGGTACTTAAGATACTTACAGTAATCAATAGAAAAAATGGGACTAAGGTGAATTACTACATTAAATGATAATTAAGATACTTAAGATGTCTATGATACTTGAAGTACCTGAGGTACCTAAAGTACTTATGATACCTAAGGGATGGAAGATACTTAAGGACTTTATCATTATTAGGGCAGTGAATAGGAACATATAGAGCAGGGAATAAGTTGAATATGATGGAATAATAGAAAAAGAAGAGCAAAACAAAATCAAGGGATATGAAAAAGGAATGCATTAAGAAAAGAAAAAGGAGAGAAAATTGGGAGTAAATTATCTCACATGAGGAGGTATGTAAGAATCTGTACATTGAAGGGAAATACAGTGATGGTGGGAATGCTTGAACCTTTACTCTCATTGTAATTGGTACAAAACCAGAATAACGTCTGCATGTAGTTACCTATAGAAACTCATCTTACCCTATAGGGAAGTAAGAAAACGATTGAGAGAGAACAAGAAAGGGAGGGGATTGGACAAAAGGGAAGGTGAACATGAGGAGGTGGTGGTGAGAAATTAAAATATTTGTGAATAGAGAAAGCTTGAAAGGAAAGAAAGAGAAGGATAAATGTGGGGGAGGAGGGAAGATGGAGGGGAAAACATAGTTAGTAATCATAATTTTAATGTTAATGGGATGAACTCACCCATAAAATGGAAGAGGGTAGCAGAGTGGATTAAAAGCCGGAATTCCATGATATGAGATCTATAAAAAATTCATTTAAAGAAGGGAGACACACACAGAGTAAAGGTAGAGGGATAGAACAGAATCTAATATGCTTCAGCCAAAGTTTTTAAAAAGCAAGGGTAGGGGGCAGCTGGGTAGCTCAGTGGATTGAGAGTCAGGCCTACAGATGGGAGGTCCTAGGTTCAAATCTGGTCTTAGACATTTCCTAGCTTTGTAACCCTGGGCAAGTCACTTTACCCCCATTGCCTAGCTGTTATCACTCTTTTGCCTTAGAACCAATACATATTTGAACCAATATATATTGTTTCTAAGGCAGAAAGTAAGGGTTTTTAAAAAAAAAAAAGCAATGGTAGCAATTATGATCTCAGGCTGATTATAATAGAATACTATTGTGCCATAAGAAATGACAAGCAAGATGACTACAAAAAAACATGGAAAGACCTATATGAAGTAATGCAAAATGAAGTGAGCAGAATCAAAAACACCTTGTACACATTAATAGTTTATGATGATCAACTATGAATAACTTAACTATTATCAGCAATTCACGCAAACAGGACAACTCTAAAGGACTAATAAATGAAAAAGACTATATACCACCATAGAATGAACTGATATAGTCTGAATGCAGACTGAAGCATTCCTCACTTTATTTCCTTAATACATATTTCTCCAGTGTAAATGATGTGTCTTCTTTCACAACATGATGATTATAAAAATATGTATTATGCAATAACACATATAAAACTATATTATATTCCCTGTTGTCTTAGGGAGAGGGAGGGCAGAAGGAAGGGAGAAAACATGGAACACAAAATGTCAGAAAATGATTATTAAAAACTGTATCAACATGAAATTTGGATAGAAAAAAAATTTTGTTTTTGAAAAAAATAATTTTTTAAAAGAAGAAGAGAGTCTTTATTTGTAACTCTAACCCTTGATTCCATCCTTTCATACCCTCTCCAGGATCTTGCTTAATCAATAAATCATCCCTTCTTTTTCTTGCGTCTTCAATATCTCCCATTCTTTTAGCTCTTACCCCTTTGCTTACATGAATGTTCGGTTCTTCTCCATCTTAAAAAATATACTTTTATATTGCTACTCTTTCCAACTGTGTGCCCTCTCCTACTCAAAACTAAAACTCTGAAAAGAATAGTCTCCATTACTGCTTCTGCTGTTGGCCTAACCACTCCATTGACTCTCGACCCTTTGCAAACTGGCCCTTCCCAATGCAGCCATATTTCAGGTTATAGAGTGAGCAGAGGCAGACCAATAGAAGGTGTTTTTCAAAAGATACTGAGTAGACCACTAGAGTAAAGAAACCAAGAAAGACAGGATGGAAAAGTAGATCAGGGACCAATTGTTGAGGACCTTAACAGACTGGTCTAAAGAATTAGGACTTTTATTTGGTAGGAAATTGGGAGAAACTGAAAGATCCTGAACATGGGAGCAATACTGGGAGAGTAGTATTATCAGAAGACAAATCTGCCAGCAATGATCTAAATTATGGGAAAAGGTAAAGTCAGATAATGGAAGTAAGAAAAAAGGTTTCACTGTCCTTCTATTAGGCTAATGCTTAAACAGAAGCCAGCTTGTTCCTAATCTTATACTTTGTCATGCCGAGTCTTAATACAATTTTTCCTCTAGAGTTCGATTAGCTTACCTTCAGGGATATTAGCTTAAGGAAGAAAAGCACTCTTACTTGGCTTCTCTCCAGTGTTGATTGCTATTAAAAATATACATCATGTAACTTCTGGCCTCAAATATTAGAGAGACCTTGGCACTTGAAAAATATTCAAGACCACCAAGACATAGTAATAGCCATTTAATTCACTCAAAGTTTGAGGTGAAGGGTTAGAAGGCCTCATTACAGCTTCTCCATTAGAGCAGTGCATTATCCACTGCTGGAGAAAAAAAAAAGATATAATTTCTTTGTGTTTGTCTATTTACAGCCAGAGAAGTGCCACAATCCAGACTAACTTCTCCTGATATGTTTTCTAATTTCCACATTAATAACAGTCGGGCTATAGCATTCATCAAGTTGTTCATTACGGATCCATTTAGGAGACACTGCTTCCAATTAGCCTGAAGCAAAATATCAAGGCCATTTTTCAGAGCTGCCTCGTTGTACTGTGACTGGGTTTTCCCATTCGAATCATCATTTTAATCAAATGTAATCACAGGAGCAGAAATGTATTTGGTTCAGTTTTTTAAATGTAACTTTTTGACCTCCCTTTGTATTCTAACATTTATACTGGCACAAAGTAGGTATGGCAGTATCCATGCCAGGGCCTTTACTTCCAAAGGTAGCCTCTGGTTCCACTTAATCATTCTTAAACCCAACAAACAAAAAAGCTCATGGAAAAAAATAAACTTTTCTCCTTTCAGTCTAATTTGATTCAACAAGTATCTATTACATACTTACAATGTTCTAGGCATGATACAAGGTGCTAGCGATGCCAAGACAAAAATGAAATAGTTCTTGTCCTAAAGGAATAATTTATATTCTCCTTACATTCTCCTTACCAAACTCTTACAAAGTTCAACAAGAATATTTAGATTCATAAAATGTCTGCTTGGGAAAGACTTCAGAGTCCAATCCCCTCATTTTACAGATGAAGAAACTGAAGCCAAAAAATGGTTAGCTGACTTGCCTAAGTTACACAGGTAATAAGAATAGGCAAGATTGTTAATGATCTCCAAAGCATAGTCCAGTGTTCCTACTATGATACCACATGAAAAATGTGAAATAGGGATTATTTTTTAAATGTTAGATAATGGGGAAGAATCTAATTAACAAGTTTTACCATGCCAGCCTCCCCTCATGCCCTAAATGAACTAAAACTTTAAAATAAAAAAAAACAGCTCTATCTGGGGCCAGTTAGTTCTGTTGTTTAGTTTTGGTGGTAAAGAGAAGATATACACATTACTGAGATCTATGTGAGAATTCATTGCCTTTTCCTCAAGGGGACACTGGTGAATGTTTAAAAATTAGCTGTCTGAAAAAAAAATATGTTTGGCAGGACACATTTTCAATTTTAAGCCTCATTATTAACATTTCCTCTAACATGGTCTTAGGTCTAGCTAATCAATGAAACAAACCAAGCCTTGGTTTGTGTCCTTTGTTGATTTCTGAGAGGAAAATATTCATATTGAACATTGAATGATTCGCTCTTGGAATCCTGTTAGAGCTGGCTCCAGCACACCCCTGCTTAGCGTGGTCATAAAGTATTTTCCTAAGGCTGAGTGTTATCTCTCAAATGCATGCTGTTGATCCCAAGTGGAAAGAGATGATCATTACTATAAATCAACCTAAACTGTAGAAATATTCTTCTCCCCCCCCCTTATCTTCTCTCTTAGAATTAGTACTAGCTAAAAGTTCCAAGCCAGAAGAGAATGCATTAACGGTTAGGCAATTAGGGTTAAGTGACTTGCTCAGGTTCACACAGCTAGGAAGTATCTGAAACCAGGTTTGAACCCAGGACCTCCTGTTTCCAGATCTGGCTTTCTAATCACTGAGCCACCTAGCTGTTCCCTAGGAATATTCTTTAGGAGAATGGTTTTGTGGGCAGGGACTTGTTATGTGTGTGTGCACATGTATGTGTCTTCACCACTTAATAAGTAAATGCTTAGGCACATAATAGCACACATAAATGCTCATTAAGTGAAGGACCAGCAAGACTTCATTAATCTGCCCTGGAGAAGGCTTTTCTCAAATAGTGAAAGCTCTAAATTTTAGACTACTTTGTAAGCAACTTAAGTTGTCATATTCAAATATCCATAACACTAGAGAATATAATAAAATCATAGAAGAGTCTCATGCTCTTTGTTGATAGGCAGCTAGCTAGGTGGTGCAGTGGATAGACTATAAATAGAAATTAGAATCAAGAAGTCCTGAATTTGAATCCTTCCACAAACATTCAGAGTACTGTTTGACCCTGAACAAGCCATTTCATCTCTGTATGCCTCAGTTGTCTCATCTATAAATAGGAATGATAATAGTGCCTACCTCCTAGGGTTGCTAGAAGGATAAAATGAGAGAAAATGTGTGAAGTAAGTTTTACTATGTAAATACTAGTTATTATTATTATGGTCCATTGGCTATAGTTATTAGAGAAGAATGATTTATATAGAAAAAATTAATTGTGAAAAGATAAAAGTACTCAAGAGAATTTGTTGTTATTATTCAGTTGCATTCAACTCTTTTTGACCTTTCTTTCTTTCTTGGCAAAGATATTTAATGAGTGGTTTGCCATTTCATTCTCCAGATCATTTTATAGATGAGGAAACTGAGGGAAATAGGGTGAAGTGACTTCTTAGGGCCCACAGAATTTTTAAGTGTCCGAGACCAGTTTTGAACTTGGGTCTCTCTGACTCCAGACCTAGCACTCTACCCATTTGGCTGTCTAGCTGCCTATCTAGCTGAGAGCCTTTACTTTCAAGCATTTTGGACAATTCTTTTTCAATACTGGTTTAAGCATCAATGGAGCCAAGTCTCTGTTTGAACAGTGATTGTCTCCAAATGAGGGGAATATGAATCAAACAAAGGAGGAAGAACAGCTAACCCAGAACTAGGGAGTGCTGGAGGTGGTGCTGTTCTAGAGGAATGAAAGATCAGATTCTCTGAAGAAAGAAAGATATTAAATGCTTTGAGGGGGATCATTAAAATCATAGACCTTGTTAATATCAAATGTCAATAATTACAATAATAACACAAAGAAGGGCAAGAAAAACCTGGGCCAAGGTGAGTAAAAGCCTTCCAATAATGGCAGCCTTTAAAAGAATAATAGCTGACATTCAGGTGATGCTTTTAGATTGACAAACCTTATGTGAAGGCAGCTGGGTAGGTTTTAGGGAGAGTTTGCCCAGAGACCCTGGCATCAGATCAGGAAGGAAATAAAAGGTGAGTCAATGATCTGATAGAAAGACTCAACCTGTTTTTCCAAAGCTATTGCCTTTCATCACGGGCAGTGTAGGATTCCTTTTCCATCCTATGCCAACTTGTCTTTGTGATCGCCTGCTCCCTCATGACCTTCCAAATCAGCAAGGCCACGGACTCCAAGAGAGTCAAATAAAATATGGAAAGTGGAAGTTGGTAACCATCTAATAAAAGGTGATTCAGAGCCTTGGAGGCTTGTTGCTAGCCACAGGCATATAACAAAACATATAACACACATTGTTGGGGGTGGTGCAGGAGAAAGGAGATTTTTCTTGGCATTGTTCTAGTTTTTTCCTTTTCTTTTTTAGTTGCATAAAAGACTGGAGGATCCACCAAGGAGAATGAAGAAATACCTCAGGCTTATGGATAAATTGTTTTATTGCTAATAGCATTTTTATAGATTTTATTTAATGCTTTCGGTTTGAATTGTGTACTCTGATTAATAAAAGTAAACATAGATTGGGGCTCAAGTTATTCTTATTATTGGTCACAACTTGTGCCTACAATTTTCTTTAAATGTAGACGAGCTTTTCTAGGGTCCCCATTTGTATAGGGAGAAGTCTGCTACAATGAAATATAAAACTTTTAAATTAACAATTTTAAAATATTATCTTATTTGCCCATTATTTGTATCTCTAAAATGTGCAATTTGCCAAATCTGCCAACATTATAAAATTTACAAATATCTTTGTCATCTCTCATAGATGCAAGCACATCATATCTCATTTCTTATTCAAAATCCTAAAATAACCACATAATAGATGACCTGAGCCAAACCAGGTGAAACCAGGTCAAGAGGTCTTGATGATCTCCATCTCAAGGTTCTGAATCTAGCAGCCAAGTCTTAACACATATTTTTTAAGTTACTCAATGAACGATCCTACCTTTCCTTCACATTGTCAGATATGGATAAGTAGGGGCAAGTCCATCAACATTATTGGAGGGAAAAAGTCCATAGGAAGTAAGTCAATATTGTGATGATATCATGTATAGTATGATCCAGAGCACTTTTCCATTCCTATAAGCCAATATGGCAGCCCGCCATATATAAGAAGAAAGTTTTTATATCTTCCCTGAGTCTTCTCTGCTCCAGGGCAAACATCCTCTTTTCCTCCAACTGGTCCACATATGGCATGAGATGAGACGCTGGTCACTCTTTGCTGGGAGCATCTTAACTATAAGCTAGGGTTGTGATGATAAATGTTTAATAACCAAGTCTCTGAAGATACCCGACACACTTTTATTTAATCTGGATTGTTAACATTTTTTCCATCACTTTCTTAAGTCTAGACAATCAAAAAAGAAAAAAATCAAGTCTTGATTTGTGATTTCCAAGATGCAAATGCTCACACTGTAAGAGGCAGATGCTATTATCATTTCTATTTTACAGATGAGGGAAATGAAGCCAAGAGAATGTAGGTGACTTACCCAAGTCACACAGTTAAGAAGAACTTGGGTCTTTCTCACTCTCGATGTACTACTTGAATAATTGTACACACAGCTGTTAATTTTTGGTTGATGCAGCAACTCCAATTATTTACCACTGTGTGATAGGGGACTAGATTCAGGAAATTTAGCAGTCATTATTGTTATTGTTATTGTCACACAATAAATCATTAGTATAATCATTGAAATCAAAGGTCAGTAAGAAGTGTTTTCTTATTCACTGATTAGTCAGTTCTATAAATGTTACAATCAGAGATCAATAAGTAGTGTTTTCTCATATATAGGTCATGAGAACATTTTTATGATTTCCAGTGTCATTGTTTTATTTATTCCTTAAAAAAGGTAAGATATTTTCCAAGAAACACAGTTCAACATGTTTAAAAAGCAATTATTAATAATAAGCAATAAGTATAAATAATAATAGTAATAAGAATAAATAATAATAAATAAATAATAAATAATAAGTAAAAATATAAAAGTTAGGTTCAAGGTATGGAGTTAGACACTTGTAATATTTGAAAGAAATTAAATTTTTAATTAATTTTTTGCCTGCCCTCAAAGATATCACATTCTAATTAGGGAAAGAATTTTGGGTCTGCAATATATAAAAAATAGAAGTAAATGTAAGGCTATCTGGGAAGGGAGAAAGCATACAGGGATAAGAGGAAAGTTGTTGTTGAATCTTTTTCATTTGTGTCCAAATCTTTATGACCTTTTTTGGGATTTTCTTAGCAAAGATATTAGTGATTTGCCATTTCCTTCTCCAGCTCATTTGACAGGTGAAGAAACTGAGGCAAACAGGCTTAAGCGACTTGCTCAGAGTCACACAGCTAAAGTTTCTGAGGCTGGATTTGAACTCAGATTTCCTGACCCCAACGCCTGTGCTCTAGCTACTATACCACTTAGTTGCCCCATCTAGGAGTTCATCTTCTACTCATCAGCACAAGGTTCCAGCCTTAACTTCCAAACATTGACCTTTTAGGAATAATAAGATGAGAGCTCTATCCTTCCAGAAATTTATTCTTTTTGAACAAGATACAGCCACAAACAGTTGGAACACAGTCTTTTACCATAACTTCTAGCTTACCAAATTGCCTAGTTCTTAAGGCTACCTAAGTGTTCTAAGCATTAAACCTCTGATCTCTGTTTTATTTCCTGGGGTTTTCAATTAAATTCCGTTTGGGCCATTAATGGTTTTTATTCCAGCTTCTCTGAAGGGTGCTAAGCCAATTTTGATTTAATAGCTGTTTTTATTCCATATCGATTGTAAATTTTCACCAAGTACTTCCTTTACTGTCAGAGGAGGACACCCGCTAATATAACCCCCTCCTCTTCCCTCCCATTATTTTATAAATGCTATAATTCAAACAAGGTAAAAGGCAGCCCCACGTCCACAGAGAATTCTAGAACACCCAGAAAGCCTGTATTGCACATCTGAGACTGGGCAAGGAGAAAGACATTAAAGAAGAGAGGGAGAGAGGAAAGAAGACAGAGAAGAGGAGAAAGAGGGTAAAAAAGAAGAGAAGGAGGCTTGTATGGACAATTACAGGTATGCACCAGGCCA
>NC_058135.1:131750018-131786857 GCF_016433145.1 Gracilinanus agilis
GAGAGAGAGAGAGAGAGAGAGAGAGAGAGAGAGAGAGAGAGAGAGAGAGAGAGAGAGAGAGAGAGAAACAGAAACACAGAAACAGATACACAGAGAAACAGACAGGGAGACAGAGTCAGAAAAACAGACAAAGAGACAGAAAGAGACAGAGACAGACAGAGGCAGAGAGACAGAGACAAAGAGACACAGACAGAGAGAGGGGCGGGGCAGAGAAGAGAATCTTATTGATTTTATATTCCATAATTTCCCAAAGCAGAGTAAAAGCTAAATCTGAGATTTTCCCTAGACAAAGGACTGGGCTATTAGTAATCACTTTTAAACTTTGGGAGGCGATCAGTGAATAGAAGTGTAAGGAAAGCTCCCTTGGTGTTGCCCCCCAAGAAATTTTTTCTTTTATTCTTCTGCTCTGTGAAGACAATGACTAGATTGAAAATCATATTCTATAGAAGAAGGGAAATAACTCTGTGTAAACAAGGGTGTCATCATTCTCGTTCTATTGTTTCAGTCATTTCCAACTCTTTGTGACCCCTTTCGGGGTTTTCTTGGCAAAGATACTGGAGTAGTTTTCCACTTTCTTCTCTCCAGCTCATTTTATAGATGAGAAAACTGAGGCAAGCAGGGAGAAGTGATTTGCCATGGCTCCCACAGCTAGTAAGTGTCTGAGTCCCAATTTGAACTCAGATCTTCCTAACTCCATGCCTGGCATTCTATCTACTGCACCGCCTAGCTGCCCTGCTCCTAAATAATGGGTAGGAGTCATCTAAGAGGGAATTGTTAGCTTTGCTTTTCTGACAAACATTCCCAGACTGCTAACTGCTATATTCACAAATGCAGAGAAGTAGCAATTGGACAGTGGACAACATTACATGCACCTCAGTGATACTTTAATATTGCTATCATAAAGGGAAATTTTGGATGAAGTGTTCAAAGACATGAATTGGAGAGAATCTTTTTAATTGCCGATGAGTAGGATAGATGCAGAAAATATCTTGCTAGGAAACAGATTTTAAGAAGCTGGAAATAGTATACACAGACTCACGACTCACAACCAGACAAAATGGCAACTGAACTTGCTACTGTAAAAGTGAAAAGCATGTGTGAGCATTAAAACCAGAGATCATAACAATGATGGAGGAATAGAGAGGGAAAGGGTGATGGTAGCCACAACAAACATTTATTAAACACCTACAAAGTCCTTGCCTCCCAGGACTTTAATACTACAATACTAATCTTTTGTTCAGTCATTTGAGTCATATCTGAATTTTTAGGGTTTTCTTGCCAAAGATACTGGAGTATTTTGACATTTCCTTAAGATAAACAGGGCTAAAGGACTTACCCAGGTTCACATAGCTAGTGTCTGAGGTCAGATTTGAACTCAGGTTTTTCTGACTCCAGAATCTGCACTCTTTGCACTGTAACACCACTTAGTGGCCCTTGAGTCCAAAAGAGGTAGAGGAGAAAGGCTTCTGAAAGTTAGTACTTGTCACAAGTGGAAGGGTCTGAACATCATTACCTGATTGCTTAGAATTGTTAAAAACAAATTAGGTACTTCTGGGTATTTTGTAAATTAAAGGGGGCAAGAACTGCAGAGGGCCACAGGATTGAAACCTGGAAGAGACCTTAACTTAGAGGAAAACTGAGTGTCAGGGAGGTGAATTGTATTCACAGAAGCAGAATTTTAAATTCACATATTCTGACTCTAAATCTAGTACCAAATTCCTATGGATTTTCTGAAGGCCACCAGGATTGGGCCATTTTAAAGAGATTCTTACTGCTTGGGAAGGTGGAATACTGGTCACAGATGACACAAAATTCAGCTATTTCATTCTCATGCTGTTTCAGTCTTCTCCAGCAAAGAGAACCATCTTCCTATTGAAAGGTCAAATCACAAATGACAAGAGGACATTTCAAACCAAGATAGGTAAAGAATTAGAAAGGAATAGATTGATATTAATTAGTTCAAGTCTTCAGGTCCAGATGGAATATGGGCAGCTAGGTAATGCAGTGGTTAGAGCACTGGGCTTAGAGTCAGGAAGATCTGAGTTCAAATTGGGCTTCAGACAAAATAACTGGGGTAAGTTATCTCATCTCTGACTGCCTCCGTTTCCCTATCTATAAAATGAACTAGTGAAGGAATGGCAACCTACTACAGTATCTTTGCCCAGAAAACCTTAAATGAGGTCACAGAGAGTCAGACAAAATTTAAATAATTGAACTATAAAACAACAAAATGGGGATGCTAATAGTACCTAGCTCATAGGGTTCTTGTGAGGATCAAATGGGAGAATAATTGTGAAATGATCAGCATTGTGCCTGGCATATTGGGCTACATAAATGTTAATTATTAATCATTATAATGCACTTATCATAGTACCTGGGTATAAATGTTATCTATTACTATTATTGTTATTAATTAAATCCCAATTTGCTAACAAAACTGTGATTTGATCTTGGAACTAAAGTCAGAAATCTCTGAGGCATCATGTAGAATAATAGAGACGCCAGGATATAAATATTGCCACGATATTGCCGTGATTTTTCAAAAGAGGTAAGAGGATGAATTCCGGAAACTACACATCAGTGGCTCCCAACTAGATGGATATTTATCATCTTCCCCCTTCCCTCCACATTGCTTACCAAATAATCATTAAAACAGCTATGTGGTGAGCATTTTTTTAATATGGCAATCACTTGAAGCCAGCATGGGTTTACTATCTACTGTCTCCCCGTTTTTAAAGTTCCAAACCAAGGCTCATCTTCGCTGCCCACTCTGGTAATCTGAACACTTACTGTGTATGCCGAATTAGCTTTTTCCTTCATGTGATTTTCCCAACTAGATTTTAAAGTCTTTTGGTTTAGGAAAGGTCCCTGATGTTTCTTTGTAACCTCCTAAGTCCCTGACAGAATGACTTGCACTTAGTGAGTTCTTAATAAATATTAGATTAATTGACAGATACTTAGTTGTGGGAAAGCAAATGTAATATCTATTATACATGGTGTTGGAGGAAATGTAGCACACTTGAAAACAGAAGAGACATCATTTCAAATTCCTACTCTCACATCTACTAGCAATATGGCAAGGGATAAGTTACTTAATTTCTTTTAATCTCAGTTTCCTTATCTGTAAAATATGGATATTAGTGGCACCTACCTCACAGTGTTATTAAAGAGCTATGTAAATGACAGCTAATTGTTTTGGTCAAACACACACACACACACACACACACACACACACACAAACACAAACACATTAGTCTTTGCTAGTGGAACCATAAAGGTACCCAACCCAAATAGAGAGAATATGTGCTTTCTAAGACTTGTTCTGTCTACTAAGTACGTGCTCTCTAATGTAGAGTGCCAGAAGCAAGGGGTTGCCAACCTACTAGAAGATTTCTATTCTGTATCAGTTCTGCTGATGGGATACTTTGACCCAGATGGCTGGTGGGTGAGAGAAGAAGATGTGGGAGCCAGCTAATTAGCAAACATCAATACAAGCCAAGATTCAGGCTGAGTCTTACTGGGTAAAACATAACATTGTAAGGGCCAGGAGCAAGCTGGGATTTTAGGGTAAAGTCCAAAATCATTGAAATGAGTAACTCATACAAAACAAATTCAACAGAAGGGCAGAGAAGATACCAGGATTCATGGGACAATGCCAAGGTCATCTGGTAGACATCAAAATGAAGACAGTGAGAGTCACTAACATAGTTTCAGATTTATACCATTTTTTAAAACGTGGTAGTTTGGTCAATTCATCAATCAAATATTTTTAAAGTACCATTATACTAACCACTGGAAATACGAAAAGAGGCAAAAGATTGTCCCTGCCCTCAAATAGCTTGCAACCTAATGGGGAAACAACATACAAACAATAAATTATGTATTAGATAAGTAGGAAATAATTAACAGAGGGAAGGCACTGACATTAAGCTGGGTTGAGAAAGGCTTCCTGTAGAAAGTAGGATTTTAGTTGGGACTAAAGTATGTCAGAGAGGTCAGTAGTCAGAGCAGAAGAGGAAGAACATTCCAGCCATGGGGGGGTCAGTCAGAAAGAATACTGGGAGCCAAGAGATTGAGTGTTTTATCTGTGGAACAGACCAGAAGTCAGTGTCACTAGATTGAAGAATACATCTTGGAAGTAAAAAGAAGACTGTAAAAGAAGTATCCAGGTTGCACAGTGGATAGAGAGCTAAGACTGGAGTCAGGAGTACCTGGGTTCAAATATGATCTCAGACACTTCCTTGCTGTGTGACCCTGGGCAAGTCATTTAACCCTGATTGCCTAACCCTTACTACTCTTCTGTCTTAGAATTGATACTTAGATTAGAATCTTAATCCAAAATATTCAGAATGGTTTCTTAGACAGAACATAAGCATTTAAAAAGAGAAGAAGAAAACTGTTAAGGTAGATAGTAGATAGGTTATGAAGGGCTTTTCATGCCAAACAGAGCATTTTGCATTTGATCTTAGAGGCAATAGGAAGCCACCAAAGTTTGTTGAGTGGCAGGTGTCATGATCAGACTTGCATTTTAGGAAAATGGTTTTGGTCAAACCAAGTGTGAGGCTTTAGCTAGATGTAGTATTTTCACAAAGTAGTAATTCTGGATGTTCTTCCAAGTACTTTTAGATCAATTTTCCCTTCTACCCACTTTGTAGGTAGGGCAGGCACAATTGTCTCCATTTTGGAGAAAAGGAAAAATAAGGCATGAGAGTGTACAGTGATGGGCAAAGAGTCACATGCACATGATGAGTTAATTTGTGACTAAAGCTCCAAGTTCTTGGTCCTGGACCAGTTTAGTGCCCTTCCAACAAATCACACTGAGTCTAGTTCATTCATAGCTATACTAGAGTAAAGACTAAAAGGATTCTAACTCTTCTTTCCCACCCAGAACTAGACTACCTGGATTGGTCCTGGGTTAAAGAAACCTTGGAACAGAGAATCAAAGGGGGGCATACTTAGAAGCAGAAGATTGTAGAAATCAACACTCTCATTTAAAGATGGAGAAACAGAAATCCAGAACAGGTCAGTGATTTACTCAAGGTTACATAAGTGCTAGAACTGTCATTTGAACCCAACTCCTCCAAATCCCAATCTAGTTCTTCCTTTTGTCCTTGGACATGCTCAAAATAAGGAATCTGGAGTGCTGGTCCTACTTCTGCTACTTTCTAGTCATAGAACCTCTGTAAGAGAAATCTTTGGAGTCCTTTGGAACTTTAGCTACAAAACTGATGCTATAGAATGGAATATCATGAGGTAAATGGAATATCAAAAGGTCAGTTCCGAAAGGACAGACTCCACAGTGACAAGGCTATGTTTCCCTTTTCAGTGTTAAATTCCAGGACACAATGACATACCGACACCCAAAAAGTTGAAGAAAAACACATCATCTGAATTCATATAGTTCCCATCATGGATCACCACAGAGGGGTCTTTGGAGGCTTTTTCACAGAATGCCAACAATGGTAGGCTCTGCTAAGACAGTTTTTGAATGTGGCCAAGTGACAGACACTGTGCCTGTGGGCCAAAACTCGGCCCAGATAAGTATAAGGAGGCTCTTCACCAGAAGGTTGGCCATCAGGAGATGAAATTTTTTTGGCAAAAAAAGCAAATTCAGTGGATAAAAACACCAAGTAGCTCTCTCTTCTTCCCACAATGCCAAGAGCAGAGTGATAGAAAAAGGGGACAGAGGGTGTGAAAATAGTCACACCATTCTCATCTCTCCTACAAACATTAATTTGGTGGTTGGTATTCTTTGTTCAGTGAACAACAAGATAAAATGTAATGGAAAAACTAAACTATAGCCATATGGACACTTTCACTATCCAGAAGATGTAAAGAAGTCACCACTAAAGCAAAGGGTAGCTTACAGGATCTTCATGGATTAACAGAGGGGCATATAAAGGACTTGGCCAGCTTGGGTTCATCCTATTTTCAAAGAAGCAAGAAACATTATTTCACAGGATATATGATTTCATCTTACAGCGCTTATAATAAATAGGAACAAAAAGACTTCCAGGAAGATAATTATAACTTATGCACCAACATCCAGTTCAGGAGTATGGAGAAATAGAGAACTTCTATAAAGAATTTGATGGGATACTCTGAATTGTAATATGCCACTGATTAGTCAGTCCTTCTGATTCAAGTCTCTCCCCACTCCAGTCCATCTTGCATTTAGCTGCCGAAGGGATCTTCCTGAAGGGTTTATCTAGCCAGTAACTCCTTTACTCAATAGAATTCACTGGCTCCCTATTACTACAGGATTAAATATAAAATCCTCTTTTGAGCTTTATAAACTTCTTAATTAAAAGCTCTTTGAGGACAGAGCTATTTTATTTATTTATGAATCTAAGCCCAGAACTGAGCATAATGTTGCCATACTTAGTAGGTGATTCTTTAAAGAATATTGAATGGAAGAAGAAAGGGTTAAAAAAAGGAATACAAATGTGAAGAAAAGGAAAAACAATTACAGAGTAAAGAATATATGCCTCATACTTGAGAAAGAAAGTCCATTGTTTACCAAGTTCTCATCCAAACTGCAAATGCCAATTGAGCCCTTTCACTGGGTCAGGGTTCTAAAGTTGCCCCTTGATCCTTTTCTCTTTTTTTGACATTAGTGATGTACTGGCTATAAAATATGTCCTATTTTAGGATGCCAAGATTCCTGTGGTTTGTTCTCCCAGTTTATGAAATTCCCATGATCAGAGACTTCACCCTTTCAACCTAAATTGGAAAAAAATAAATAAATTAGCCAAGGAGGCCCTGTTTCTAGGGAGCTATGTGGCTTAAGAGGGAGGAAGTCTGGAGGCCCTTCTTAAAGCAGGCTCTCTAGATACCATCACACCACTAGGATACAGGAGAAGGCAATGAAAAAGAATATCAAGAAGCAACTGAACCTGTTAGGTCTTTTTAAAGGCACCAGCAATCCCAACTACACAGCCAGTAGAAAAAGACTCCTGATTATCCCAAACAGAACCAAATGTAGAATATCCATAAATGCTCCAGGCTCTCCAAGTCACTTTTCTTAGACATCATCATTATTCTTTCAGGAGTTTTTGGTAGAATCATTGAGATGCCATCTGAACAAGCTAATGGGAACTACACATGTGTCAACCCCACCGCCATTACAAATACAATTAATTACTTTCACATAAGTCATCTCACCTCTGAATTTCACAATGCTCCAGTAAACCAGATGGTGTATTATTTCCCACTTTGCAGATAAGGAATGTTGTTGTTTGGTCATTTTGGACACTTCATGACCCCATTAGAGGTTTTCTTAGCAAAGATACTGCAATGATTTTGCCGTTCCCTTCTCCATCTCATTTTACAGATGAAGAATATGAGACAAACAGGGTTAAATGACTTGTCCAGAGTCACAGAGCTAGTAAGTACCAGGGGCCAGATTTGAACTCAGGAAGATTAGCCTTCCTGATTCCAAGCCCAGCAATCTATCCACAGCACCACCTAGCTGCCTTTGTGGAAACTGCAGATAAGGAAACCTGAAGCAGAACAGATAGCAAATGGCAAAATCTAGAGCAGTGATTCCCAAAGTGGGCGCCATTGCCCCCTGGTGGTGGCTGCAACGATCCAGGAAAGTGGTGATGGCCACAGGGGCATTTATCTTTCCTATTAATTGCTATTAAAATTTTTAAAAAATTAATTTCCAGTGGGCTAAGTAACATTTTTTCTGGAAAGGGGGCGGTAGGCCAAAAAAGTTTGGGAACCACTGGTCTAGAAGTAGACCTTGGACTTCTGACCAAATTCCACTTAATTAATACTCTATTTTTGTCATTCTTGGCTTACTGTTCTGTCCCTCATCCCCCCAAAGCAATTTGGAAAGAATATTGGATTGGGAATCTGGATAGCTGAATTCTAGCCCTGAAACTATCTCTTGCTCACTTTGTGACCTTGGGCAAGTGATTCAATATCCCTGGAAGTTTATCTGTAAAATGAGGTTGTTGTGCTGCATTATCTCTCATATCCCTTCCAATACTATTATCAGATGATTCTGTGATCTTATAAATCTTTATTTAGAATATCCTAGCCAGTGCACATTAGGTAATCACTGCTATACATAAACATGGAAGGTTTTTATGTGATTTCAATAGGAATAAGCAAAAGGCAGGGAAACTTGCCTTTGATAGGAACCATCATGGCTAAAAGTGAATTCCAAACGTCAACGAGCAATAGAGCAACCTCAAGCCAGGCTGTCAAAGTAGAAGTTCTGGTGTCCTCATACAGACCATCTTTATTATCCTGCTCTGAGACTATTGTAAAGTCAGACTGTTCTGTATTAAAAACCACCTAGACTCTGCCCTTCTGAACCATCTTTGACTACTCCTTCTTGGTCATATCTCATGTTACAGCAACTGCCAATATTTGTTGATTCTACCTCCACAGTATCTCTTGACCATATGTCCTCCTTTCCACTCCTATTGTTATTGCTACTTTCTGCCCAGAAACAGAGGGTCACATTGGATAGAGCTCTACATCAGGAGTTAAGAAGATCTAAGTTCAGCTTCAGACTCTTATTAGCTGTGGGATCCTGGGCAAGTCACTTAACCTCTGTTTGCCTCAGTTTCCTCAACTATAAAATAGACATAATAGTACATGCTTTCTAGGGCTATTGTGAAGATCAAAGAGATAATCATAAAACCCTTAGCATAGTGCCGGACACAGAGTAGATGCTATATTCTTATATATAATTATATATACATATATATGTGTGTGTGTGTGTGTGTGTGTGTGTGTGTGTTTATTCCCCTCCCTCTCCCTTCATTACCTCTTAACCAGATGACTGTAGTACACAATCCTAAGTGGTTTCACTGTCCCTAGCCTCCCTCCCTCTTCAATCTTGCCTTTGTCCTGCCAAAGTAATCTCAGTAATCTTTCTAATGACCTCTGGTCACATTGTTGTTGTCGTTGTTGTTCCGTCATTCAGTCATGTCTGAATCTTTGTTACCCCACAGACTAGAGCTATCCATGGGTTTTCTTGGAGTGGTTTTCCAATTCCTTCTCCAATAGATCCTATTGTGAGATACTCAGAAGTTCGGTGATTTGACCAAGGTCAAACAACTAGGAAGTATTTCAACCAGATTTGAACTCAAACATTTCTGACTCTAAGCCCAGTGTTCTATCCACTGAGCCACCACCTGCCTTTTCATCATATGACTTCTACTCAAAAAATTGTTCCTGTATTTCATTACCTCAAATTCCCTAGCCTAACATTCAGCTACCTTCTAGACTTATTTCATAGTTTTCCTACTCATTGATTCCATGGTCTAGCCAAAGTGAACCTAAAAAAGAGGTGGACTGCCCCCACTCACTATTACTACTTATGAAAGTCCTTTTTTGACACTGAGATCTCTCTTCTTTTTCTGTCTTACTCTCTCTTCCTTATTCCTACTCTCTTTCTCTCTTGGTTTGACACTATCTGTTTCTCTTTCTGTCTTTGTCTCTGTCTCTCTGTTTCTCCATCTCTGCCTCTGTCACTCTATCTCAATATCAGTCTCTCTACCTCTCTGTCTATGTTTCTCTTTACTTTTATGTCTTTGTTTCTCTATATCTATATCTATCTCTGTCTATTTCTTTGTCTCTCTGTCTCTCTCTGTCATTATCTCCCTGTTTCTCTTTCTGTCATTGTCTCTGTTTCTCTATCTCTGTCTCTTTCACTCTATCTTGAACTCTGTCTCTCTTTCTCTATCTCCATTTCTGTCTCTGCTCCATCTCTTTGTCCCTCTCTGTTTCTGTCTTTCCTTTTCTTTGGGCTTCATCATAGGATCATAGATTTAGAGCTGTAAAGAATCTTAGAGGCATTCCAGCAACTCCAATCATTTAATTTTTTAGAAGAAACTGAAATGGTTTGTGTCTGAATGGTTAAGTGACTTGTTTATGGTTGCAAGCTGGGTATGGAACCCAGATCCCCTTACTTACTTTCGATCCAGTGTTCTTACCATAAAACTATGCTGCCTTTTATTTTAATATATTACAGTAAGAAAACCTTATTTTTCTCTCTTTCTAACTTACCCTGAACTATGGGAAATGACCCACAGGCAATAATCACATACCTAGAGAAGAGAAGTATGAGAAGCATTGTGGCCATAATCAATAGGGAATCCTTAATGGAGCCCAAAAGTCTTGGATTGTGACCACTGACAGATCACTTAGCCACTCTGAATCTCAGCTTCTTCATCTGCACAACTGAGATCTCAATACCACTGGTCCCTACCTCTATGGGGGGAGGGTAATTGTAAGATTCAAATAAGATATTAAGCACATAGAATATTTTGCAAAGAATTAGGTATGATGTCAATATCAGTTGTTATTCTTCTGATCCTATATCCATATCATTCATGTTTAATGTGGAGCCAAATGGCATTGTGCCTGGGGTTCTGATCCACTGGGTAGATATGCTCATTGCTACACTTGCTGTTGGAGACACTTTATTAACTGCAGCTACTGTACTTGTTTCATGTCCTCTCTAGGGTCTTATCTTGGATTGTTCAGGGCTGTCTCCATTCTCCCTATTGTTATCACTGAAAATGCCATGAAAGCAATTCCAAGAGTCCATCTTCTGGAGTACAAGGGAATCATCAATTTCCAGCCCAGAATGACAGCCCGAGGGACTCTGATAGGTATCCTGCTAGAGGAAACTTTTTATTTGCCCTAAATCCAATCCCTCACTCCTCACAAGAAGATTTACTTAATGTCACTTTCATTTGGCAGGTATGGTGCCAGTCCTTGACAGATCATAGTGTACATGCTAATAGACCCAATCCCCATGTCAGATCCACTTGGACTGTTATACCAGTTTTTTTGTAGAAAATGTTTGCCCTTGATGCTTTATAAGCCAAGTCACATAAAATCCTAGAAAGGAAGGTGAAAACATCATCCTGCATTGTCAGAAAGACATACTGGATGATGTAATAGAGGTTTTTCCATCTCTAATTTCCCAAGTAATGGAAACGCTACCTTTCTGCTGGCCTGCTAGTAATCTTTGTGAGATCCTGCTGGGCTTATTCACATCAGGAGAGAGCACATCATTACACCTGGTTAAAGGTCTATGTACGAAGAAGAAACCAATTCTCTTTTACTAAGAAATAAATGATCCAAATTAAAATTCTCCACAGTCCGAAGAGCCCAGGAGCTGTCTAATTTTAAGGGCAATACACAGATATATTTCTTTTCAATAAGCAGATGGGAGATGTGTGTAATTATTAAGCTCATAAACCAATGAAAATTGAGAGTAAGGGAAGAACCCTATATTAGAATTATTTTGCCTTGCCCAGGCTAGAATTAAACTTAATCCAAATCTATGCAGGTATAGGAATTCAAAACTGAGAGAGCCTAGACAATGGATCACTTATATAAATCTGTCTACTAAAGGTAGATTGTTTGTCTTACCCAATGATCCAGTCCAACAAGCATTTACTTAGCACCACCTACATGCCAAATGCTGATCTAAGTGTTGGCCAAACTAAGGCAAAATGGGGGGGAAAGAAGATTTCGTCCCTCAAGCTTGTCCTCTTTGGCTGTAGGAAGTCATCAATCCAAACATTTCCCAGGAGCTGGGTTCTCTTTTAGACATAATCTGACAACATCTTTTCTCCAGTTTCCTGGGTCCAATCTAATAATTTATTATTAATAATGATGTTATTCTTATGCTTCATGATAACTCTTCACTTTGGGACAAAGGGTTTCAGTTTTGGAAGGAGATTTCAGTAATTAGAAGTCTTGTTCCTTTACATGAACCTTCACAGTTCATAGCAGTGACCTGAATATTTCTTTGTCCTGGCCCTAGGACTCTGATGGCAAAATCTATGACGCGTGTGTCAGGACTGACATGCATAGTCATTTTTGATGACACACAGCTGCATGCGGCTGCATAAAGAGAAGTATAGGGTCACATGCTGAGAATGAAACATTTGCTGTAGTGTAGTGTAGACACTCTGTGCACTATAAATGACAATTCTACCTAGATTAATTCACCCATTTGGGTTTATTAAATACAGTTATATATTACAATTATGCATTTTTGTTATTTAAATTATAAATATCATGAAATTATGGTTTTTTCTTAAAGTGACACCCCACCTGAATTATGCTCAGTTTTTTAGTGAATTTTGAGACACCATGCTCAAAAGGGCATCACTGCCCTAGAAGTATAGCACACACAGAAATGTTTAAATGACTTTGTCATCTCAAACATGGGTCTCTTTTGAATTAATGAAGGCTGATTCTCCTATGCCTGCCAATCCTGGGTGCTGTTTGTCCATTTTCTCTCAAGCCATCCACCTGAAATCCATTCAATGTACTGGGTCCTTTTCTTGCTTTCCTTGACATATGAGGATATCAATGAAGAAGACTATCCATTGATTAGATAGCCATCCCTAGTTTTCACCCAATGGACAACTCATCATATTTTTCACTTATCCATTTTTGATGACATCGTTCTCCATTTTCCCTTCATAATTCCTTGTTTGTAATGTGTCACTACTTCCTCCCATTCACAATGGGACTTTTTCATTGCCATCCAGGTGATCCTCAACTTAGACTCTTCAAAGCTTGTTATGTTTTGTATTTCATTGTCATATGACAGTGATGAAAAAATATTAATCAATCAGGAAGCATTTATTGGGGCATCTAGGTAGCTCAGTGGATAGAATGCCAGATACGGGAAGTCCTGGGTTCAAATATGACCTCAGATATTTCCTAGCTGTTTGATCCTGGGCAAGTCACTTAACCCCAACTGCCTAGCCCTTACTGCTTCTGCCTTCTAACTAATATTTAGTATTGTTTCTAAAACAGAAGATGAGGGTTAAAAAAAGAATCACTTATTAACTATTTACTGTGTACCAGATATTCTGCTAAATGCAGAGATTTGGGAAAAAAATAATCAGTAACAGTACATGCTCTCTAAAAGCTTACATTCTGATGGGAAGATATTATATGTATATTATAAAGTATACATTATATAAATACATGTATATATAATATACATTTTTCAGTATATACTATATAGACCATATGACCTTTGCTTCTGAAAGGAGTTTGGGATCATGTAGTAGTGTTTAATAACAATAATAATGACAATTTGTTTTTGATATTACAAAGCATTTTCACAGATGTTATCTCATCTGAGTCCTGCAATAGCCCTTAAGTTAGTGAAAGAAAAGCGAATAGGAAACCTCCTGGGCAAAGATCTGGCTCTAATGTGAAAAGTCACAGAGGCCAGAGGTCTGCAGGCTCCCCAGTTTCTTTCATTTGACAATCCATTTAGGGACAAAAAGTACATTATAAAACAAATTCAAACACCTAGGATTAACATAGTAACTCACTTATGATGAATATAGTATTATACTCAAGATTATAACTCAGGTAATATTCTGGGACTTACATTCCTCTCTGGGTACATACACAGACTTTTGCCTGGGATTATATTCTTTCTACAATTCACACAGTTACATCTTATAGTTCTAAGATTATAATTCGATCACACTCCAAGCATTGATGAAGGTGTTGATTATTGATTTTCTGATTACATTAGGCTAGGTTGTATTCTCTAAATGAAACCCTGGCCCTATCTGGACATTCAAGAACCTCTATAATGTCTCCCTACCCTCTCAGTATGCACTCAGAACACATCTGTTAAGTTCTGTCCTAGATATCTTACATCTCGCCATCTTCTTTGCTGGTCCAACCCCCTTCTCACCTGGAACAGTACCTCCTTCTAAATCAGACTCTGCTACTTTCTTCCCTGGATGAACTAGTTTATTCAGTTTAGTAACCATTTCCCAGGGCTGACCTTGACTAGAGAGTGTTCACACTCATCTAACTGATTATATGGCTCCAATCCGGGCTTCATATCCAGCCAAACTGGATATTTGGAGATATTTTATTATCTACCTTTCAGCCTATATACACCCATCCTCCATTTCTTCTCTTCCCCTCTTTAGAAAAAGTCATCAAATAAATTCTTTTATGATTTCTGAGAAAGATGGGGCAATCAGCTGCCGTGTGGTTCTAGTCATTGCCTCTATGATACTCCAGGCAAAATCTCCTTTCCCTGGCCCACCACTGTCTTCATGAATGTAAGCCCTGAAAGGCAAGTATTATCTCATTTTTGAGGCTTTAATTCTAATGCTCCACACAATGCATTGCAACAAAATAGATGGTTAATCACTAATTCTTCTTTAAAAAATAGAATATATTATCATCTTTAAATTTTTATTTTTAAATAATACTACAAATAATTAATTAATTAAATGCAAATAAATAACACAATATAATATAATAAATATATAAGTAATAAATTATCTATCATTATAATTATTATTAAAATGAAATATATTTTATATCAGCAAAATTTTTCCAAGAATTCTTCTTGTTTTCCCTTCCCAGAGAGTTATCCTTTATAACATATGCGATATTCAGATAAATAATATTTTAAGAAAAATGATCAAAACTGATCAGTAAATCAAAAAAGCCTGAAAGTATGTGCAATGTGTCACACCTATGAACCTCTCACCAGTGGGGTAGATATATCTTTCTCATACTTCCTCTTTGGAACCTGGTCTGTTCTTTGTAATTTTGCCACATTCGTTTGTGATTGTTTTTGCTTTATAGATTGTAGTCATTGTATATATTGTTTTCTTGTGTCAAGATTTTCTAACTATACCCTTGTCTCTGCTTATCTCACTCTATGTCACATCATGTATATCTTTTCATACTACTCTGTATTCATTACATGTTTACAGCATAGTAATATTCTGCTATATGCATGTAGAGCAATGTGTTTGGCTATTTCCTAAAAGCCATTTAGTCATCAGGCATCTTACTTTGTTTCCAGTTCATTGTGAGCACACAAAGTCCTGCTGAAGACATTTTGGTATATATGAGGACTTTCTTTTTATCAATGGCATCCTTGGGGCATAAGCCTAGTAGTGGAATCTTTGGGTCAAACTGTATAGACATTTTAATCACTTTATTTTCATAATTCCAAATCACTTTCCACAATGGTTACACTGATTCATACCTCCACTAACAGCATACTCATGTGCCTATTTTCCTACCACTTTTCCAGTTCTTCAATAATTTTTCATTCATTTAATTTAATGATAGCAACCCATGGGTTCAGTTACATTTATTCAGAAATCCAACCTCTTCCAAGCCAAAGCAAAAATTCTCTGACCTTAATTGTTATTCTAAAGTAAAGCTAAGCAACAAGGCTGCCATCTTCCTCCAGACTACATATGTTTAGAGTAAAGCCTATCCTGGAGTAATTCACCTCCTCTCTCCTCCTTTCTTTCCTTCAGCGAGGAGAATTCATTTACCTTACAGAATTGAACAGGTGACTTGTTATGTTTTAGGAACAGAGATATCATTCTGGCCCTTGGGGTAAGCATAGGGTTTGGGATGAGGAGACTTCTGGGAAAGCTGCTGATAGGGGAGCAAACAGAATTTTATCTGTCTAGGTTAAGGGTAGAGAATTTGCATGTGATAGAGATAAACCAACTTCCATGTTCATTGCTCTACATGTAGCTTTTGGGCAAGCCACTGGTGGTGAGGTGCAATTGTACTTGGGGAGAGAAAACAGATCTTCCAAGAGGCTAGCCTATCCCCATACAGTTTGACTAAAGACTGACAACCCTTTAGTCCCTGAGAAAAGGAGGAGAAGAAAGGAGGTTATGGATGAGGGAAAATATTGGTGGTTATTTCCCTCAAGTTTGACAAAAGGAAGAATATATAGTAGTTGTGGTGAGGAACCATTAAGACTTAGAAGGGGATCCAAGGTCATTGTGGATGGCAGCCAAGGACCTGGGCAAGGCAACAGGGTAAGCCATATTGCAGATGTAATGGGGTTGGTGTTGTGTATGGGCATTGGGAAAAATAAGATATGGAGATGGCATAGGCTTGTGAGGGGTGGGGAAGACAGCCTGGAGGATTTCTCAGAGGAGGAAAAGTGTCTAAGTGGCACAATGGTTAGATTGCAAGACCTGGAATCAGAAAGATTCACCTTCCTGGGTTCATGACTGTTCTCAGACTCTTACTAGCTGTGTGGCCCTGGGCAAGTCTTAACCCTGTTTGCCTTAATTTCCTCATCTGTAAAATAAACTGGAAAGAAAATGGCAAGCTACTCCAGTGTCTTTACCAAGAAAATCCCAAATGAAGAAACAGAGTCAAACATGACTAAAACACAATTAAATAACAACAAAATTTCATTAACCTAAGGCAAAATTCTAGTCACCCTTTCCTAGTTAACTTTCTGGTCATGAAATGTAATTTTATTCCCTCCGAAGGAAGCAGATGTGGTAGTTCTACCATCGCTCATATAATTATGTCACCCTCCCCACCCAGCTCTTTCACAGATTGAATAATGAAAAACATACTTTCAACCTAAGTTGAAATTCTTATTTACCCACCACCAAACACCATAATTAGGATATTCAGGGAGTGTCGCCTATCAACTCTAATCTTATTTCACCTTGTATTTGTCATACTTTTTGGTAATTTGGAGCTGAAATCTGAACAATGCTAACTATGGTTTTGAACAGATCTTTAAGGATAAGCATCATATCCTCAGCCATTATTTTTTTTTGCATGGATACTTGAAAGCTCTCTGCCAACACTAAAATACAGCTTTTCATGCTGAGAATTCTCATGAAGCTGTATTTTAGAGTTTAGTGTGAACAAGTACAAGTCAGTTCAAATAGCGGAAGGAAAATTTGCTACATCTCTCAGCAAAGATAAAATTATTGAAGTCATAGTGAGAGGGAAAAGCTATAAATATCTAGGTTTCCTGAAGTTAAAGGCGATTATATTTCAATTCTTCAAAGATCTGAGATTTCATCAATGTAGATGCCTACTATCAAATGAGAGCCAATAGATGGTCCTGGAGAATGGCTAAAAATCTCATCAACCTCACTGATGTGCCATGATGGTCAGAAATTAAGGGAAAGCTGGCAAGAACAATTATTGTTTTAAAATAAATATATCAAGTCACTTGACCCTCATTGCCTACCCTTACCACTCTTCCACCTATAAGTCAATACACAGAAGTTAAGGGTTTAAAATTAAAAAAATAAATAACAAAAAAATAAATATATCAGCACCTTTTTCTTTTACATTACAGTCATTTTTGGATAAATAGTGCCCCCTCTTTGAATTGAATCCTCCCACAAAATAAAGATAAGTAGCTAAATGAAGCAACCAATGTAGTTTATCCAATCTGTCAACATTTACAATGTTCTGTTCCTGTCGCTCTCACCTTTTTGCTGGGAGAAGGAAAGCATTTTAATATCCATCTTCTTTTTTCCATGGACCCAGTATGGAAGAGGTAACATCATAGTAGAAAAAGCTCTGGATGTGGAGTAAGAGGACAAAGGTTCAAATCCCAACTTGATCCCACAATTACCTGCATGACAAGGCCTCAGTTTTCTCATTTGTAAATGAGGAAATTATACTTGGTCTCTGAAATCTCTCCTAATTCCAAATCTTTGATATCTCTAGATCTATGAGAAATATATGTTGGTTTCACTTGAGAGGCAGTGTGGGACAGTAGAAAGGCCAGGGAATTTAAAATCATAGGGCCAAGGTTCAAATCTTGTCTCTACAATTTGCTGTCTATGTGACCTAGGGCAAAGTAGGTTAGACTCATTAAACCTCAATTTTATCCATTTTAATCTGAAAAGGATTGAATTTGATAACTTTTAAGTTACCTTTTATTTGTATATCTATAAACCTTGGTTATAAATAAAAACTTATTACATACGGGTGTAAATTATGGGATACATAAAGAAATGTTTTATGTAAAAACAAAAGGCATTTACAAAATTAAACCTTGGCACTGAATGGATCTTTCTCCTGTATTGAGGCTTTGGAAAGGGACTAATTAATATTAATAATCAATTTCTGTTATTACCTGACTTTAAAACTGAAGGATATACCAAGTCTAATTATAATTTATGCAATTTGGGCAGTAAACAAAAGATATCTATTTCATTCTACTTAAATTTAGGAGGGTAAGTGTTGAATCTGCCAAAGAATCTCTAAATCTCTAAATGACTTAACAATTACTTTGTGTTTTCTTCTTTTGAAAGGGGCAGAAGTTAGGTAAAATGGGTGGTGGGGGGGTATTATTTAGACTTGATTTCATCATCATAGAGAAGTCCTGGTATGAAAACTTGTCCCTCCAATGCAGATCAGTAATTCTGTAGCTTATAGTCTGAGTTGCCCATAGTTTTAATTTTTTATTTAAAAATTTTATTTAATTAATTAATTTAGAAGATTTTTCCATGGTTACATGATTCATGTTCTTTCCTTCCCTTCCTCCCTCCCCTGTCCCATAGCCAACACGCAGTTCAACTGGGTTTTACAAGTGCTACTGATCAAGACCTATTTCCATACTATTAATATTTGCAATAGAGTGATCATTTAGAGTCTACATCCCCAATCATATTCCCATAAAACCATGTGAACAAGGAAATACCTTTCTTCTGTGTTTCTACTCCCACAGTTCTTTCTCTGAATGTGGATAATGTTCTTTCTCATAAGTCCCTCAGAATTGTTCTGGATCATTGAATTGCTGCTAGTACAGAAGTCTATTACATTTGATTTTACCACAGTATATCAGTCTCTGTGTACAATGTTCTCCTGGTTCTGCTCCTTTCATTCTGCATCAATTCCTGGAGATCATTCCCGTTCACATGGAATTCCTCCAGTTCGTTATTCCTTTTAGCACAACAGTATTCCATCACCAACAGATGCCACAATTTGTTCAGCCATTCCCCAATTGAAGGACATCCCCTCATTTTCCAATTTTTTGCCACCACAAAGATCAAGGCTATGAATATTTTTTACATGTATTTCTCCTTATTACCTCTTTGGGGTACAAACCCAGCATTGGCTGGATCAAAGGGTAGGCAGTCATTTAAAGCCCTTTTGTCCATAGATTTAGAAAGATGACTAGGACATTGTGAGGTTAAGTGACTAGCCCACAGTTAGTTAGCCAGTATGTGTCAGAGGCAGGATTTGAACCTGAATTATCATGACTTCAAGGCCAGTCCTCTATTGTATATGCTGCACTGACAATCTGCAACTATACGTAAAAGCAAAGAAAGAATTTCAAAATAATTACCTGAATACAACTAGCCAATATTGTGTACATAAGTGGTTTAAGGAATGGAGAATGTCAAGTTGCTAGATGATATTAATGAAAAGTCACTGCCATTTTAAAAATTAAGGAAATAATAAACAATATTTGCTTAATAATAAGCATGCTCTGTAGGGTAGCAGTTCTGATTATGTGAAGCCTTCTTTTCTCAGTGGATAGGAATGAGAATGTACCACTTTGCTTAATCTGGATCAGGTTACCAGAAACAATAATACTGATGATAATAATGAGGATAATAATAATTTAAAAGTCAGTGTTTATATAATGCTATATAGTTTGCAAGGTACTTTACAGATAACTCATTTTTATCCTCACGACAACCCTGGAAGAGAGGATATTATTATTTCCATTTTTACAGAGGAAGAAACTGAGGCCAACAGCAGTGAAGTGGATTGCCCAGGATCACACAGCTACAAAGTTCATCTGAGGCTGACATACATGTCTGACACTAGGTTGAACGCTCTCTCCATTCACTGCATGACCTGCCTCTGCTAAATGGCATTGCATCATTTCATCCCTAAATCTGGACCAACACATGGACGTTGCTTCGAACTGTAGGGGCAAAACTGGAATATTTTAGAAAATAACCACAAACAAGAGGTACTGGAACGGAGCCACAACAGCCAGCCAAGAAATCCTGGCAGAGAAAGCAAACATTCTGCTATCTGATAAAACCAATTAAACAACAGAATGTATTGACATAACCACTGCACATAGTAAAAATATTACAAAAAAAAAAAAATCAGTTCAGGAAACATCAGTAGGTAGACCAGTCTTGTCTGAGGAAGAAAAGCAAATGCATAATAAGTCAGGTATTTCAGCTTCTGGCGGGGCTTACACACACAAACTCACAAATGCACACACACCAGACCAAGCTGCCTTGTAATCAAATAACCTTCCCATATTGGCAGAAATCTGAAAGGCAGGCAAGGACAGACACAAAATATGAAGTAACATGGTTGGGGGACTGGGGAGAGAAGGGAGGAGGCAGGGGACTGGATTAGAGTTTCTGTGTTTGAGTCCTGGCTGTGATCCTGGCTACTTGAGTACCATTGATTTAGTCATTCCAATTATCTGAGTTTTAGGGTTATTGTCTGTGATGATATTACATTTCCATCTTAAATGATCTCATCTAAGATGATCCCGTTCTCTCTCTTCCTCCTACTCCTTCTTCTCCTCCTCCTCCTTTCTTCTCTACCTTCACTTTTTTTCAAGGTTTATGGTACTAACTTTTGCTTCACCATCACAATAATTTCCAAAGACAGCACTCGACCCACTCCAACTTCATTCAGTAAGTCTTACCTTGTAACAAAGAAAAACCTAAACAAAAAATGCCTTCCCAGAGACTACCTTAGGCAAAATCTAACACCCATTATTTTACCTCCTCTCCATTAAAAGTAGAATGCTACATTTGCTTATCTTTTTTTCTCTCAGGTTTCATTTTCATGTTCTTTTCATTTATATTATTGTAGTCATCATGTATACCGCTTTCCTGGTTTTTCATGGTCTTTCCATGTTACTCTGAATTTCTCATATTCATTGTTTCTTATTGCATGGTATTCTTTACATCTCTGGGCTAGAATTTGTTCAGCCCTTGACCATTCTGTGGGCACAAATTTTGTTTCCCAATTTTATTATCATTAAAAGTGCTACAGTGAATACTTGGGATTTACAGAATCTTTCTATTTTTTACTTCCTTGGAGATATAATCCCAGGTATGGGATCTCTGATTCAAAAATTATAAACAGTTTAGTGACTTGCTTATGTAATTTCAAATGATTTTTTACTATGGTTGGCTGATTTGCAGCTCCAGTGACTATATATATATATATATTCTGCTGTCTTCCAATAATCACGTGGATATTTAAATTTTTTTGTCTTTTGTCAGTTTTGCCCATTCTTAAGTTTAAGGTAAAACTCAAGAGTTTAAATTTGTCTGTCTCTCATTGTTACTGTTTTAGAGCAAACTTTCCTAAATTTATTGATAGCATTCAATTCTTAGAAAAGAGTTCATTATTTTGTGGACCACTTATTGATTGGGAAATGGCTTTCAACATTATATTCTCTTGTTGGCCATGGTAACCTAGTAAACAAACAGAAATTAAAATGGTCATCAGTCCTATGAGGACTCCATTCACATCTGCAGAAACGATGGCAAAAAGACAGAGGATTCAAAAACATCACATAATTTTAGATCATTCATATATTTTCATTTGACTTCTGATGTTCTAAATATGAAATATTTGTCCAGTGATTAATGAATAGACATATTTGTAGTAGACCTGAATTAAATCACATTTTTGCTATAAATGAAACCAGCAAAAAAGAAGGAAAATTTAACTAAATGGAGGAGAATGGTTTACAGTTACTCTTTAAGAAGGCAAAGAAAAGTGCTAGAAGAGTAGGTCTTATGGTATTTCCAAAAGATATAAGAAATATCATTATATCAGAATAAAAATAATACCAATAATTAATATTTATATAATACTATATGTCGGGCACTATGATAAATAATTTCTTATCTAATTTGATCTTCATGATGACCCTGGGAAGGAGGTAAGATTATTAGCCCCATTTTATAGAATGGTTATTATATATTGCAGCACCTCTAAGTATTTGCAAAAATACTGTCATAAAAATAATTTCAGCTTATACTACACCATCAGTTGCTAAGGACTAAAAGGTAGAGAAATTCTGTGAAAAACTTAAGCACACTCTTCTGGTCAAATCAATATACACTCTTAATTCTTGATGGCTTCAATGCTGAACTTAAAAAAGATAAGGATCAGGAGAAATATGTAAGAAAGAATGGTTCAAGAGAGATAAATGATACATCAAAGATTTTTTATTTGTATAGAAGCCTTGTGCTCCTAAATCATGAACATTTTTTAAAAAGAATTGTTAGATACTGGACACAATATAACATCACAAAGAATGAAATGACTACATTCTAAAGAATAGGAAAAGGCTTATTATAGATGTAGGAGTTCTCCATAAGTCAGCAGTTTGTGCATAGTCGGACTCAATAGGACAAAGAGAAAATGTTTAGAGTTTTAGGAAAAATAGGGCATACAATTAATTTTTGTATCTTATAGGTGTGCTGTTGTGTAAACATCCTTCCTTTTGAAGTTGTTTAAAAGCACAAAAATGTTTAATAATTAAGAAAATTTAATCTTGAATTATTTGAGTAAGATTTGGAAAATAAAGAAATGGATAATAGAAATGACATTGATACCAAATAAAATAATTTTATGGAGAAGTTGAACCAATAAGATCAAAAAAAGGTCAGAAAATATCTTTGTCAGCAAACATTTGACTCCCCAAATGGAATGAGATAGTTTCCAAAAGCAAACCTAGGTTAGAGAATAAATTTAGCTATAAAATCTTATGAAGGATGATGGGCAGCTATGACCAATGTTGTCTAATAAATCAAAGAGAAAGCAGTGGAGAGTAAAATCATTCTAAAGAAAGTGATATAACTTGACAAGTGATATAACTAAGAAAATGTTCCCAAATTCATTCAAGGATAACAATAGAAAAAGAACAACAGAAGAAAAATGGAAAAGATGTTTCTTAATTACAACAAACTTTTTTCCATTAATGACAGCAGAATCACAATTTGGGCCATAATATGAAAATATCTGACTGAGGTGGCTACAAAAAAAAAGGCAATAGAGAGGAAAAAAATATTATCCAGATTTCAACGTGCATCTAAACATCGACTCTATATTGTCCATACATGCTTGTCCAATTGCATATATATATCTGAGACTAACAGTATAGATGGATGATGAATTGAATGCAGATTTCAAAAGGAGGAGGGTAGATTACCTTCATAAAAGTACAAAGAACTTTTACTGACCCAAAGCTTCAAAAAGCTAAGTTCCATCTTTTCAACAAAATATTTTACTGCTGTTGTTTTATGTCAACAAGACCTGGAACAATATTGCCTCTAAAGAACTAAAAATAAGTATCACACAGAACAAAAAGTACATGGAGATGTAAAGATGTTATATCTTAGAGCACATGAAGGACTCCAAAGAACAGGAATAAAGGACATCATCAAAGAATTGTATTATAGAAAAAGAAGCCAGGGTGTGCACATGATAAGAGAGAAACTAATCTATTCCTTTGGTACTCTCAGGAAATCAATGAATTCGCAAACTCATGTAACTATTTCATTCTAATTGTATAAAGTAAGTTATGATTCTGTGACCCTCTTCTAAGGAAATAATGACATTTCTCTCTAGTTCTTTCTGGTCTGAGTATAATGTTCTGTCTGTATATCCTCATATAAAATATGAAACGTTATAAAAAGGAATTGCATATTCAAAACAATTTCTCAGAAGTCAGCATTTATAAGACACATGTGGAAACACTCCTTCAAAATACCCTGCAAGTGAATGTCTACATGTATTATCATGTGAATATACGCAATCTACAGGTTTATTAGTAAAGTCCAAAATATACACTAGTCATTTCCTTAATGGATAACCCAAAAATAAAACCTAGAATACTGTACAAAGATAATAAATACACATGTATCTTCCATATCATTGGGATTAGAGGCATGACTCCCCTGCGATCTGAAAAATCCATGTAAAACTTTTTGGTCCTCTAAAGAAGTCTAAATTTTTTTCTTTCTTTTCTTTAACAATATCTTATTTTAAATTTGGGGTTAAATATGCATTTCTGAATTTAAAATTTTTTTTCTATATCATCTGGTGGTCTTTGTGTGCCTTTGTGTGTCTTTGACTTCTTCAAAATTCCCCAAAATTTCCATTTGATTTCATATGTCGACCCACAATATATCAATACTATGATGGGGAAAGTTATGATGTGGAAGGGTTAACTGAACTCTCATTTTTATTGCAAAAAAATTAAAAAGCGAATGTCTGAGAGGCAATGTAGTATGATGCACAAAGTACTGGACTTGGAATCAGGAAGACCTGGGTTCAAAAACTGGGCAAATTTTATACACCTCTTGTTTTTCAGTCATTTTTTCAATCATGTCTAACTTCATGACCCCATTTGGAGTTTTCTTGGCAGAGATCCTGGAGTGGTTTGCCATTTCCTTCTCCAGTTAATTTTCTAGATAAGGAAACTGAGTCAAACAAGGTTAAGTGACTTGCCCATGGTCAAACAGCTAGTAAGTGTCTGAGGACAAATTTGAACCTATGAAAATGAGTCTTCCTGACTCCAAGCCCAGTACTCTATCCACTGTACCACGTAGGATCTGTTCAATTTTAAATCAATGAACTTGTGACCACAAGTCAGGACTATATCCTGAACTGGCTATGCCATTCAACTCTTCCCCAATCTAGCACCCCACCAAACATCTAGTTGAGAACATTATTCCTAATAGAGACAACAGTAACAATTATTGTATCCGTTCAAACATCTAAATTTAGTTCCATCCCTCTCTGATAATGGCCCAACCCAAGAATATACAGCCCTGGCCTTATTTCAGCAGTTCTAAGATTTACTCTGATGAGATTGGGTCTGAGCAGCACTATAATTTCGTAATCACAGTCAGTCAGAAAAGGGTACCATAAACACCACACACTGGGCTTGTTTGCTTAATTGACTAGCAGCCTTTCTTCCTTCTTTATTGTGTAATTGATGCCAAAGAATGATAAATTGGTCTTAGAAGGCTATGGTACATGATACTGAATAATGAAAATAACTCAGTTTAATTACCTTAATAATTATCATGATGTTTTCTCAAACATGTCTTGTCTTTGGAGTCTTAAATAAAAAAAAAGAGGTTAAGAAAATTACCCATATGATAAGGAGTAGGATCTAAAGACATCACCACAGCATCACGAGGTACCAAGAAAGAAAGAAGATTGCCCTTTGGAAAGCCTCCTTAATTAAGGAAAATAAGTAGGATAATAAGCCTGGAATAAATAGCTGGAAGAATTTATTGATGTCATCTTGTCCAACTCTTTATTTTACAGATAGATGTGAAAACTGAAGCCCAGAGAGTTTAAATAATTTTTTTCCAATGTCATGCCTATAATAAGTGTTTGGGACTAATTTTGAACTGTTGTGAGGAGGATTACTTAGTTATTATTTAGGAGACCTAGCAGGAAGGGCTTGAGAATTCTAAATGGAATGAGGAAGCAGGGAGTGGAGCCTCACTTTCTGAGACAGACTCCGTGGTGGTTGGGACAAGTTGTAACTGATCCTGGGAGACCTCAGAGGAAGTGGAGTTTGTACCCCGATTCCCTGGGATCCTGAAGGAAGACTGACATCTACTTGTGGGAGATTTTTGGTAGAGACTATTAATCCCAACCTGAGTTGCAGGTTAACTTAGACTGGGTCAGCTCCCAGAATCTACTCACCTGAAAGAGTACAGCTGGTGGTCCTGGAGGAGCTTCAGCATTGCTGGAGTGTGTCAGGACTCTGCTGTGAGGATACCCCACTTCAGTCCTGCTGTTCTCTGGGCCCTGTCTTGCTTTGGGTGTAGTTCAGCGTAGATAAGTCCCTCCCCTGACCCTGTGGTTTGCCCATAGTCTGAAAAGGAGTAGAAAACTCTATTCCCATCCTTTACCACAGTTCCCTTAATTAAATTTGTTATAAACTCTTGTTATTTGCTTGCTAGTTTCCATAGGCCCCTTGTCTAGATGGTGCAGGGTGACAGTTAGGGCTTAACTGCCACTTCTGCTAACAGACAATTTCTTTGGCAGTTAAACCCAGTCTCCCTAATTTGTTAAGTCCCCATCTTTTGTCATTTCTGTCCCCTACACACCCCACTGAACCCACATTTATAGTTTTAAGTTATCTCCCCTGGTTTTCCCCATAAGAGAAAACAAGTCTTGTGACTATCAATCCAATGCTCTTTCTATTTTGCCACAAGGAATGCTAGTTTTTCTTCCTGGGCCAAAAAGAATAAACATTTTAAAATTAAATTTTAATTTTAAAAAATTTGAATTTGGCACCATCAGTTAGCTAGAAATTGATCCCTGAAAGCTATATGTTGACTTAGAAAAATCATAAGCTAACATTATCTTTGTTATAATATATTCTAATTTACTTTGTTAAACATTTCTCAATTGCATTTTTTAAGATTTAAATATTTTATTTTTTTAGAAAAATTTTCCATGGTTCCATGATTCATGTTTTTACTTTCCCCTTCACCCCCGCTTCATCCCCTCCCCATATCCAACACACATTTCCACTGGTTTTAACATGTGTCATCAATCAAGACTTATTTCTATATTATTGGTAGTTGCATTGGTGTGGTCATTTCAAGTCTACATCCCCAACCACATCCGTATCAACCTTGTGTTCAAGTAGTTGTTTTTCTTCTGTGTCTCAATTGCATTTTAATCTGCTTCAGGAGCATTCTGGAGTTTTGCCTCCACTTGCTGACATTGGCCAGAAGTTTAACATGTCTTCATTTTGGATTATTATCCATGATTTATTAATAAGGTATATTGCTTGATAGACCACTGGATAGAATGTGGGGCCTGAAGCCAGGAAAACTCACCTGGTTTCAGATTTGAATTAGCTGTGTGACTCTGGACAAATCATTTAACCCTGTTTCCCTCAGTTGCTTCATCTGTAAAATGAACTGGAGAAGGAAATGGCAAATTACTCCAGTACCTCTGCCAAGAAAATCCCAAATGGGATCATGAAGAGTCCAACATGACTGAACAACAATAATAACATATTGCTTGACCCATCTAGGTTTTTCATTTGAATGAAAATCACTTCTGGTGTGCAAGCAGACCTCATGAAAAGTTATGCCCAGTTTTTTCAAAAAGTTTTCCCTCAATGGAAGAAATGAGTTGATGACATAGTCCTTCCAATCTCACTTTAGCCAAACAGAGATTAACTTGGTGAATCATGACATAGGGGATGGTTAGGGGATAGACCTGTGATTTCATTGACATAGTAAAAAATGAGTCATAAAAAAGCAGATATTCATATAGTACCTTATAATCAGAAAGTATTTTATGTGGATAGCTGTCCAAAGCCTAAAATCTGAGCTGACATGAATGGGGCCCAATCTTGGAGGCGCCTAAGAAATCGGACTGGGAATCTCAAACTTTAGCTCATTTAGTCCTCTTCTGGCTTCTCCCAGGGAATATCAGACTATATTAGGAGTAAAGTAACATAGTGACTAGGGCCATGGATTTAGAGTCTAGAAGACTCAAGTCTGAACCCTGCCTCAGACACTTCCCAGCATTGTGATCCTCCTGGCAAATCACTTCACTCAGTCTCAGTTTCATCTTTCCTGAAATGAAGATAATCACATCACCTACCTCACAGGTCATTGTAAAACTCAGACGTGATAAATGTACATAAAGTGCTTTACAAATTAAAATGCTACAGAATCTCTAGCTATGATTCCTAATACTATCTAGCCTTTTTCTCTGCAGTTTATCACGTGGCCTTCAAACTCAAGAAACTAGATAGCATAAACTATTTGGAGAGCAAACCAAAAGGCTTATTATTACTCTTCCACTTGGGATATTTTAGAGTGAGCACAGATCATCTTCCCCTGAAATTTGCATCTGATTTATTCTGGCTCCTGTTCAGGGCCTGCTGGGTTTTTATCAATTTGGCCATCAGGACTAAACAAAGTCTGTTTTGAAGCCCAATTTGTAGGGCTAAGCTGTACAAATTACATGTGAGCTTCAGTGCCAGACCTTGATTTCTGCCAAGCACCATTGGACTCTTCTCTCCTTCAATGGAATTGCAGGTTTACGGATTGTCTAAAGGGGAGGTGTTTATGATCAATGCCAACAAAAGTCTACAGCAAATGAGGACCCTTTACAAAGGCAGGAGACTTCCATTTCTGCAGCTGCCTTTCTATCCTACTAACATCCAGTAACAATGAAAGAAATTATTTTAACCATTTCAATTCTTTTAGAAAAAAATAGAATTGGAGGACTGTGGACTAATAAAATGTTAGTAGTGTTAGAAGTAACATTAGAGATACTCCACTCGAACCCCTTCTGTTACAGATGACAAAACCAAAGCCAATTTGCTTCAATTCAAGAGGTGAAATTACTTGGCAAAGGGCACCTAACTCAAATATCTTGACCTCTAATCTCAGTAATGTCACTTATTGCTTCGTCATTTTCAGGGTGTCCAACTCTTTGTGACCCCTTTGGGGGCTTTCTTGGCAAAGATCCTGGAGGGGTTTGTCATTTCCTTCTCTGGCTCATCTTACAGATGAGTGTTAAAAAGAAATGAAAGATTGTTGATTGTATATGTGAATCTCAGAGATAGTATGAATGGAGGAGGGATTGTATGCTCAGGCCTAAGCTGACTATAGTTGGTGAGAGAGGAAACACACTCCTCTCACAATTGCTATGGATGTAATTATGCCTCTCCTCCCTGACAGGCTTGATTGATTAAGCCTGTCAATTGTTCCCTTCTAACAGTTGCTCAGGTTGGGGACCCCTGAGAGGTTGAATGGATGGTTAGCCTCTCTAGGTCCCAACCTGAGGTTGGATTAGTTGTTGATAAGCCTATTGATTGGCTATTGGAAATGTTGTTATCTGATTGCATATTGATCTCCCCTTCCTAAGGGCTTTGGTATAATAACCACTCAGGAAAGGCACTTGTTGGTAAAACACTATATTGAACTTATTAATGGGGTAAGGAAAACAAGTTAACAGGATTGAGGATTTGGGAACCCTATGGCTAATTGATTGGCTATTAATCTAATTGTTGATCAAATCTGGAGATTGCTAGGCTTGTAGAAACTGGAGGTCTTCACCCTCTCACTAATTCTGACCTGCCTTGGCCACAGCCAAGCCAGAGATTAGGGAAGGCTATTGATGTTGATGTTGATAGATGAATCAGTATACTCTCTCAGCTCTACTATCAATGGTGTTGAATGATCACTAGCTCTCTGTCAGGTACAGGTTACAGGTTTCAGGCCTACCCTTTCCACCCTTCACCTCCCTCCGGCCCAAGTCCTTGCTCCAAATGAGCCTTCTCAAGTCTGAGCTCTCAACTGTTGTTCCTCGGGGGGGTGGGGGGGGAGGTATTTATAGGGTGGGGCCAACAGATTTTTGCCCTGTCATTCCAGGTGGCATCCATCTTGTCCCAGATAATGATTTTATTTAGCATGAGGCAATGCAATCAAACAGGGTTAAGTGACTTGCCCTGAGTCACAGCTATTTAGTGTCTGAGGCCAGTTTTGAACACAGGACTACCTGATTCCAGACCTGAGACTCTATCAACTACATGATCTAGCTGCCCATTCTCTCCATTTTACTATGGCAAATAAGTCACTAATGGAATGGGAAGAAATTTCTCGTTAAGACTGCAATTTGATCCAGTGATTATTTATTAAATGTCTATAATATTCAAGGTATTGGGTAACATGGGGTAAGAGATAATCCTTGACCGTTCACTTGTCTGAGGTATATCTGCCTCTGGGAAAAGCATTTTGATTGTTCATTTGTCTGGTATTCACATCTGCCTCTGCATCTGAAGAGTGGTAATTACTGTGAAGTCTGACTCAGAGTTCTTTTCTGAGACTTATTTGGATCTAACAAACTATACAACTTTGGAGCAAATAGAGAAGTCTGTTTTAGGGATCTGCATCTGTAAAATTAAAGAATAAGAGACTACTGATAGAGGGGAAATACGTCTCTAGAACTTTAATATTACTTTAAGACAAATACAATTGTTCTAATTATAGACAAAGGATGAGTATTTTCTTATAAATAATAAAATAAATGGGATTATTCATTGAGAGCAGAGCAGTGGTTAATTAAGAATGATTAAAGAGGTGAAAGGACAAATTTCATGACTATGCCAGAGATCTCTCTCTCTCTCTCTCTCTCTCTCTCTCTCTCTCTCTCTCTCTCTGTCTGTCTCTCTCTGTCTCTCTATCTCTCTGTCGTTCTCTCTCTCCCCTCCCCTTCTGTATCTCTCTCTCCTCTCTCTCTCTCTCCTCTCTCTCTCTCACTCTCTGCATCTCTCTTTCTCTCCTCCTGTTATCTCTCTCTCCCCCTTCTGTATCTCTCCTTTCTCTTTTCTCTCTCCTCTCTCTCTCTTACTCTCTGTATCTCTCTCTCTCCTCCTGTTATCTCTTGTTATCTCTCTCTCCTCCTATCTCTCTTCCCATCTCTCTCCTATCTCTCTCTCTCTTTCTCTCTCTCTTTCTTTCTGATTCTATATCTCTGTCTGTCTGTCACACACCCATACACATGTACACACAAACTCTCTAGGCTAGATTCAGTTCAATACACATTTGTTAAGAGCCTGCCTAGTGTAAGGCATATAATATAAAGACAAAAAAAAAATTAAAATCCCTGTCCTCAAGGAGCTTACATTCTATTGGGAAAGGGACAACTTTGAGTATGGAGATAAGCAAATGCCAAATATAGAAAGTACAAAGAATTAGAGAAGGATACTATCAATTGAATGGATAAGAGTAAGCTTCTTGTAGAAGACAGCACTCTAGGGGAGATGGGAAGGAAAGCAAAGGAGTCTCAGAAACAGAAGAAAGTATTTATCTTCCAGACATGGGGGCAGCTTGTGTAATGGCACTGAGCTAGGCAACAGATCATCATGTACCAGGCTGGTTTGATCAGAACATAGATTATCTGAAGAGCCCTATACAATGGTCCTGGAAGAGTAGAATGACAAATAAAAGAAGTTGATGACATCTAAAGCCATTTATCAAAATCTGTAATTCCAAAACTTCTAGTGAGTTTGTAATCTGAGCATATTTGAATAAAAGCATGAAATATCTGACAAGTCATTCATATTTTGCTTGAAAGTCTCAACTAAAGAGGAACCTATTAATCCTAAGGCATACCATTTTTCTTCCTTTGTTGTTTTAATATTTCGTTTTGCCTTAATAGAATTAAACTTGTTCTTGCAGTAACATGATTGCTCCTTCCATTAATATTTTAAGCTATTTCAGCTGTATAAGAAGTCACAATTCATTGTTGATTCACTAATGCAGTATCAATTTTGGTTTACTATTAAAATTAGTAATGCATCAGTTATTACAATTATTAGACACTTGTCCTCCAGAAAACTATTGCTTCAGCCTCAGTGAATTTGTTTTTTTTTTTCCTTTTCTAAAAATTACCTGCCCTATTCCGATGTAATTTTGAACACCCTCCTACACCACACTTACCTTTCCCATTAATACTGTGTATATTCTTAGAAGCAGAATTATCACAGATCTGTGTTGACAGAGCCTCAAATAGTTTTCTATGCACACTTTGTTATTATTGCTAATAATAATAATAACATTTATATAGGGCTAACCATGTGCCAGGCACTGTGGTAAATGCTTTACAGTTATTATCTTCTTTGACTCAAATAACCAGCCTGTGAGGCAGATGATGTTATTATCCCCATTTTACCGATAAGGAAATTGAGGCAAACAAAGGTTAAGTGACTTGCCCAGGGTAACACAGCTAGTAAGTGGCTGAGGCAGGATTTGAACTCAGGCCTTCCTGATTACTCTCAGCACTATTTAATGAGCTGTGGATTTGAACTCAGGCCTTCCTGATTACTCTCAGCACTATTTAATGAGCTGTCTAACTGCCCTGGTGGCTGTCACTATTTACAGTTAGGCCAGCCAGTAGCACTGTATCTAGATATTACGTTAGAAGAGCAATGAAGGTGCAGTTGTGGATAGAGAGCCAGGTCTGAAGATGGGAAGTCATGGGTTCAAATTTGACCTCAGACACTTTCTGGCAGTGACAGGACTTCACAGTGTTCTCATCTATAAAATTAAGGCATTAGGCAAGGTGGTATGGTGGGAAGAACACTGGCTCTGGTGACAAAGGATCTGGGTTCAAATCCTGCCTCACATACATACTGAGTGGCCTTGAGCAAGTTATTTAACCTCCATGAGCCTCAGTTTCCTCATATGTAAAAAAAGAGATTTTTACTAAATGATCACCAGCTCCAGATCAATGGCCCCATAAATCCACGCTCTCCACCTTCTATGTGGATATCTATAATCACTGTATTCTAATGGAAGGCACCTTAACAATCAATTAGTCCAACTAGTAGTTAGGGTTAGGGACAGCTTATAGCAGTTTTTTTTTCTTTTTCTTATTAATGGAATTTATTTACAAGGGTCTCAGGCCCTCCTTCTCCTCCCTGCATCAAAGAAGGCATCATCTGGAAGACAGATATATGTATAAAAATTAGGTCTTTCAAGTTTCCATTTTTCAGGTCATTCTCTAGAGGTAATAATATTCACAAGTTATTCCTTAGGTATTAAATCTGTAGCTGTGTATAATGTTCTCTTGGTTCTACTCATTTCTCTATTCATTAACCCATGTAGTTCTTTCCACTTTTTAAAAAATTTACTCTACTCATCATTTATTGCAGCCCAGTAGTAGTCCATCACAATCAGAGACCACAATGTGTTTAGCCATTCCCCAACTGACAGACATCCCTTCACTTTCTAGTTCTTTACCACCACAAAGAGAGGTGCCATAAATATCCTGGAACATGCATGTTCTTTTTCTTTTTCCCTTATCTCCTTGGGAAACTGACCCAGCAATGTTATTACAGGCTCTAAGGTTATATAGAGTTTTATAACTCACTGGGTATAATCTCAAATTGCTCTCCAAAATGGTTGGATCAATTCACAGTTCCACCAATAGTCTATTTGCTTGTACCAGTTTGTGGGAGCCTATTACTTTTTATACCTCAGAAATCAGCAAATACTACACATCATGGCTTGATTTGTTGTTTCATTGATGATCTAGAATTAAGACAATGATAGATAATGTTAATAATGAAGATTAAACAGAGAAAATTGCATTTTTTTGTAGAGTTGGTTGTGAAACATTTACCATGATGCCAATGACGTCATTCCATGCCTGAAAAAGAACCTCTAGTACAACATAGCTTAACAAATAGTTATCCAGCCTTTCCTGGAAGACCTCCAGCAAGAGGAAAACCACCAACTCCCCAAGACAGCCCATCCCACTTATGGATAGTTCTGCAGGGGGTTGGATTTTAGGGGGTCTGTAAAACTGGGTGGGGAAAAATGTCTTTTATTTTTATAACCTCTAAAATTTAGCATTCCTTTGAATTATTTGTCATGTCGGGCATGTTTGTGTGTTTCCCATGTATATTCCATGTTTCCATATGGGTCTCTCTGGATATGGCTTACTGGATGTGTGTCTCCTCCATCTACTCATTTCCAATGGAGACTAATACTTGCTAGGAAGAGAAGCAAGAGATCAGGACCAGAAGGCTCTGGCCACTTCTTCTCTCCCTAGAGAGGGGGTTAGACCAGAATTATATCTATCCACCCTGCTACATATTGTGAGAAGAGGGGAAATAATTTTTAGGTTCAAGTTGTACTTCTGATCATTATCTCTCAAATAGCAAAGGAGTGCCTCCAGCTATGTATCCAAGGATTGATTGACTCCTTTGCCACCAAATGCAAATAAACTCATTTATATAAACTGAGAGCAAATAAAAATTAGAGAAATTATGCAGATGAGAAAATATCAGGCAATACACAGAACTGAATGAGCTCTCCCAGAGGAAGCAAGATTTCTCAACTCAATCAAGAGAAAACCCCAGTTATCAGTCAATGGGAAATCCCCTGAAGTGTGGTAATATGGGAAGAGAGACAACTCCTCTTCTAGTCAACTTCTTTCCAGAAATGTGTCCCTGAAAAGATTCTGGAACCATGTATCCTCTCTTCAAATTGGAAGCCAAGATTTTGAGGTTAAGATGGCGGCAGAGTAAAAAGCAGCTCTTAACCTCTCCTGACCGAAACACACATGACTCCTCAAGGGGACATAAAAACAAGTCCAGACGAACGGAGGAACCCCACAACAGGGTGCAGTGTGGAAAGTACATGGAATCGGGCCATTTCCATGCTATAAAGGGGTGAAACAGCTCTCACTAAATCGAGGGCTGAGCAACCACCCCACCCCCACCCCTACCACACACACCACCTATAGCACCGAAGCCAGTTAAAAAGAAATAGAGCAAGTTTGGTGCACCCATTGAGTCATTGGCAGCTCCAGGGCCTGTTCCTGAGAGCAGCAAGATTTGGGACCCCAAAAAGCCAAAGAACGCACGTGAACTCTGAGCGCAGGAGTGGCAGAGGCATGGGTGGAGGCAGACACAGCCACAAGCTAAAGCTCTGAAACCCTGAGTGGGGAACCAGCGTAGATGGGTATACAACTGTGGAAGCAGCACCCTGAGACTTGTAAAGGAACAACTTTTACACAGAGAAAATCCAGACAACCGAGCAAACAGAGGAGGAGAACAAACAAGCATCCGGACCCTCCTCAAATAAAGAAAACTCCTCACAAGCTATGGAAGAGTTCAAAACTGAGATTCTGAGGAAGATGGAAGAGATCTGGCAAGAAAATAACAGTTTAAAAGGTAGAATCTTGCAATTGGAAAGTGAGGCTCAGAAACCAAATGAACTGATAAGCAAATTGAACCAGATTGAAAAAGAAAACCAAAAGATCATAGCTGAAAATGAAAAGTTTAGAGCCAAAAACCAGTCCCTAAAGGCTAGAATTGAGCAATTAGAAGCTAATGATCTCTCAAGACAACAAGAACAAATAAAACAAAGTCAAAAGACTGAAAAAATAGAAGGAAATATGAAATATCTCAATGAGAGAGTGACAGACCAAGAAAGCCGGTCTAGAAGAGACAATTTGAGAATAATTGGTGTTCCAGAAAAACCAGAAATTAATAGAAACCTGGACTCCATACTAAAAGAAATTATTCAGCAAAATTGCCCTGAAGTCCTACAACAAGAGGGCAATATAGACATTGAAAGGATTCATAGAACACCCACTACATTCGATCCAGAGAAGAAAACGGCCAGAAATATAATTTCCAAATTCAAGAGCTTTCAAGCAAAAGAAAAAATCTTACAAGAAGCCAGAAAGAGACAATTCAAATATCAAGGAACACCAATCAGGATCACACAGGATCTGGCAGCCTCCATGCTAAAAGACCATAAGGCCTGGAATACAATATTCAGAAAGGCAAGAGAGCTGGGCCTGCAACCACGGATCAACTACCCATCAAAATTTCACTATATATTTCCAGGGGAAAGTGTGGGCATTCAACAAAATTGAAGAATTCCAAGTATTTGCACAGAAAAGACCAGGGCTAAATGGAAAGTTTGATATCCAACCACAAAAATCAAGAGAAACATGAAAAGGTAAATAAGATACAGAGGGGAAAGAAAGAAAACTTATAATTTTTAAATTTGCCTTTTTAAGGGCCTCAGTAAGATCTAATTATCTGTATTCCTATGTAGAGAAATGTTATGTATAATTCTCTGTAGTGAACTCTATTCACTATTATAGTATTCACTATTATAGTAATCAGAAGAATAATTCACAGGGTGAGGGTGGAACACTAAATAATCTAAGATGACATGGGGGATGGGAAAGAGGTGGTGAATAGCAGGGGACACCAAGAGAAACATGAGTGAATAAGAAAACTAGGATATTCTATTACACACAAAGAGGGCATGGGAAGGAGAGGGGACAAATACTATTATAAGAAGGAGAGGAAGAGAGCATTAAGAGGTAATAATCAAACCTTACTCTCAGTGTAATCAACCTGGAGAGGGAAGAGTAGCTATACTATCCATTGGGACATAAAACTCTTATCTAACCCTTCTGAGAAAGTCAGAAGGGATAAATCAAGGGAAACAGGGGAGTGGGAAGGTCAAAAAAAGGGAGGGGAGAAAAAGGGGGAGGGAATTCATAAGGCCGTTAAAAACAAAAGGGGGGGGGGAATAAGAGAGGGGGTAGAAAGGGAAGTTAGTCAAGGGAGGGGATAAGGGATAGGGTCTTAATAGCAAACCACTGGTTTTAAAGGAAATAGTATAAGGAGAAGGGGTAGGAATAGGGGAGGAAGCGAAAATGTCAGCAAATGCACAACTGATGATCATAACTCTGAATGTGAATGGGATGAACTCGCCCATAAAATGGAAGCAAATAGCAGAGTGGATTAGAAACCAAAATCCTACCATATGTTGTCTACAAGAAACACATATGAGACGGGTGGACATACACAAGTTTAAGGTTCAGGGCTTGAGCAAAATCTTTTGGGCATCAAATGATAAAAAGAAGGCAAGAGTGGCTATTATGATTTCTGACAAAGCCAAAGTAAAAATAGATATTATTAAAAAAGACAGGGAAGAGGGGCAGCTGGGTAGCTCAGTGGAGTGAGAGTCAGGCCTAGAGACAGGAGGTCCTAGGTTCAAACCCAGCCTCAGCCACTTCCCAGCTGTGTGACCCTGGGCAAGTCACTAGACCCCCATTGCCCAGCCTTACCACTCTTCCACCTATGAGACAATACACCTAAGTTAAGGGTCTAAAAAAAAATAAAAAAAAAAATAAAAAGACAGGGAAGGTCATTACATCCTGATTAAAGGCAGTATAAACAATGAGGAAATAACACTGCTCAATATATATGCACCAAGTGGCATAGCATCCAAATTCATAAAGGAGAAACTGGCAGAGCTCAAGAAGGAAATAGATAGTAAAACCATAATAGTGGGAGATCTAAATATTCCTCTTTCAGATCTAAATAAATCAACCCGAAAAATAAATAAGAAAGAGGTAAGAGAGGTGAATGAAGTCCTAGAAAAATTAGATTTAATTGATATGTGGAGAAAAATAAATAGGGACAAAAAGGAATACACCTTCTT
>NC_058135.1:131791595-131825051 GCF_016433145.1 Gracilinanus agilis
AGCAGAGCCAGAAGAACATTGTACACAGAGACTGATATACTGTGGTAAAATCGAATGTAATGGGCTTCTGTACCAGCAGCAATGCAATGACCCAGGACACCTCTGAGGGATGTATGGTAAAGAACGCTACCTACATTCAGAGGAAGAACTGCAGGAGAGGAAACACATAAGAAAAGCAACTGCTTGAATGCATGGGTCGGGGTGGACATGATTGGGGATGTGGACTCGAAACTACCACACCAATGCAACCACCAACAATTTGGAAATAGGTCTTGATCAAGGACACATGACAAAACCAGTGGAAATGTGCGTCGGTCATGGGTGGGGGGATTGTGGGGGGTGAAGGGGAAAGTAGGAGCATGAATCATGTAACCATGTTAAAAATGATCATTAATAAATGTTTAAATTTTAAAAAAAATTGGAAGCCAAAAGACTGAGATTTCGCTTCTCCTGAACTTTCACCAAGTCCGTCCCTCAGGTAGGCACCAAGTAATCAGTCTCCATCAATGAAGAAATTGTTGAGCACTAACAAAATGATAGGCAACTATATACAGTGGATAGAGCACATCTATATGCAGTGGACAGAGACCATGAGACTTGGAGTCAGAAGACCTAAAAGTTTGAATCCTACCCGAGATATTTACTAGCTATGTGACCCTGGCAAAACACTTAATCTCTGTTTATCTCAGTTTGCTCAACTATAAAATGGGAATAATAATCAAATCTATCTTGCAAGGATATTGTGAGAATCAAATAAAATAATATTTGTAAAAAATAATTAATACAGAGTAGACACCGTATGAATATTCTCTTATCCTCTTTTCCCTCAATTTCATCATCTATAAAGTGAGGATAATAACAGGGTCATTGTGAGAATCAAATGAGTTAACCTATGTGAAGGGCTTTACAAATTGTACACATACTACCTATTATTATATAAAAACATTATTCTGAAAATAATAGTCATCATCAGAATGCCAAAGGGATTCACAGTATTAAAAAAGGTTAGAAACACTTGAATTTGTTAGGAAGTTTGGTTATTCCCTCCTGACCCCCCACAATATCAAGCCCCTTGGCTTCAGTCACTCCCATTTATTAAATGTCAAGAGTCCTTTGACTGTGAGTCAACAAGAACCAGCCAGTGTCCTACTGCCTCGTAAAGGGGCAGAGTTGTCAAACATTGTATATTCTCCCTAGGGTACCATCATCAATCCCCCAGTGGCCCAAGGAGTCAGTGTGCCCTCTCCAAACCTAACATACTAACAGAGAGGCACTTGGGCACTGAGACGCCATTAGGCACTGCCAAGCATGGAATAAGTATTTAATCATTTTAAACAAAGGCTATAAAACCCAGCAGGCAGTGAGTAATAGAGATTTTGCACCCATCCTAAGCTAGCATACTGCCAAGAATATTGTTAGCCAAATAAATCAGCAAAGTATCCTTCTCATTCAAGGTCTCTCTGCCTTGGCTTCCACCCTTGTGGGTACCAAAAGGCTCAATGAAGGCTGCTGTGATTTATGTTTACAAAGGGACATCTCCATCTTTTCATGCAGCACAAGTGTTCTATTAGGAGCAACTGTACCTCCAGCAGCGTTCAAGCAGGACTCCTAACGTACCAGGCAGGTGGGCAATCAACAGAGTGACAGGTCGTATTTTCCCGGAGGTGGCTTTCATCTTCCATTTCTCACTCTCTCCAGTTAAGCGAGAATTTCATCATGGTCCCCCAGGGGTAATGCTACAAGATCCAAGGTAGAGATAAGAGAAAGGGCTGCTGCTATACTGGGTCAGCTATGATAGATCTAGTTATAAAGGCATATTGGAGTTTGCTCCTATATATATATATATATATATATATACATACAGGGATATGTTATGAGTATGATTCAAAAACCAGAAAATCATAATATAGTTCTCAAAGCCATACAGAGCAATTTTTATATCCAGGGAGGAAAAAAAAAAGCACAAAATGTGAAAGAGGGTTGGGGAGGGGTAGCTCACCTTGGATGAAGTCTCTAGAAGGAAAACTTTCTATTTTAATTAATTATTCTAAAAAAAATCTTACTTTTAGTCCCAGTAACAACTCCAGGAAAGAAGAGCAAAAACAAGGCAAATACGGTTAAGTGGCTTGCCCAGAGTCACACAGCTAGGAAATATCTAAGGCCAAATTTGAACCCAGGGTCTTCCATCTCTAGACCTGGCATTCCACCACTATGCCACCTATCTGCCCCTTAACTAATTATTCTTTTTTTTTTAAACCTTTAGTTTCCATCTTAGAATCGATACTGTGTATTGATTCCAAGGCAGGACAGTAACAACTAAGCAATAGGGATTAAGTGACTTGTCCAGGGTCACACAGTCTGAGGCCACATGTGAAGCAAGACATCCCATCTGTAGGCTTAGTGTTCTATCCACAATGCTGCCTGGCTGCCCCTTAACTAATTACTCTTGGTAACTATTTATTAAATTTAGTTGTTTATATGTTATTGAAGGATGTCAAGAGACATTAGCACTCTCTGAATTTCAGCACCCTGGGGCAAAGTCCTGAATATCCCTGCCTAGCTGTAACTGTTAATTCTCAAGGAGCGGAGAACAAGAAGAACAAACATGTCACATCTCTTTTGAATTCCCTAATTTCACTTCTTCTAAGATTTCTCTACAGTTGAGAACAATTTGAATGGAGTCATTTTAAAGAGTCAGGCATTACATGGGGTAGTAGAATTTGTTGTTGTTGCTGTTGTTTTTAACATTTCTTGTGCATAACATTATCATTCTGACTTTGAATACTTCAACATTGGCCTGAAGATACTTACGTCATGTATTAATATAAAAATATCAAATAAACTACTAATGGACGGGGGCGGGGGTACCCATGCTTTCCATCTCTAGGAAGGAGTCTCTCTGCTCAGTGGACAAAAGGTAATCTTAGAAAGGAAAGGACTAGTATCTAAGAGTAACAGGAAAAATGTTCTGCCAAAAGGAACACTTGAACTGAAAGAACCTAAAGATTCTGAGAAGTAGAGGTGAGGAGGGAGGGCTTTCCAGGCATGGGAAACAGCCGGCAGAGAGGGAAGAAAAGGCGCAACATATGAGAGGAACAGCAAGGGGGCCAATAAAGCTGGACAGACAAGGGTTTTGTTATTCAGTTGTGTCTGACTCTCCATGACCCTGTTTGGGTTTTTCTTGGCACTGATACTGGAATGGCTTGACATTTCCTTCTCCAGCTCATTTGACAGAAGAGGAAACTGAGGCAAATAGCGAAGTGACTTTAAACTCAAGATGTTGAATTTTCCTGACTTTAGTCCTTTGTTCTAATCACTATGCAACCTAACATCTCATTCATGAAATTAAAATAATAATTAAATACTACATATAATAAATAACTAAATACGATAATAATTAAATAATAATAATAGTAGTAGTAGCAGCTGACACTGACAGTCTGCTTAAAGTTGTACAAAGTACTTGTACCTACATTAGGATAATTTCTCTGTGAGGAATTTCAAGTATTCCCATTTCATAGAAGAACAAAGTAAGGCTCAAAGAGTGACTATGCCTTTAGCCAGGTAGCTGATGTTGTACAAAATTCAAATCTAAGTCCCCTCTAACTCTGGGGCCAATACCTTTCTACCATCCCGAGTTCTTTCATGTGTGTTTTATATAACATATAAAACATATTTTAACACCACCACCCCCTTTAATGGCCAACAGCCTGCAGTCGCAATGCAAGTAAAAAGAGAAGTAAAGACAAAATCCTTCTGGCCACAATGTAGGCAACCTCTACTTTTCATTAATTGGTACAGTGGCTAGGAGTCTTGAGCTTGGACTGGGGAAGACCTGAGTTCAAATCCTAATTCATACATTTACTAACTATGTGATCTCAGGCAAATCCCTTAACCACACAGCCTCAGTTTCTCTCTTTGTAAAATGAGAATAACCCTAGCACCCACTGGGAAGATCTAATGACGTGTGTAGAGCTCTTTGCAAACCTTAACATCCTCTATAAACGCTAGCTACACTTATTTTCATAATGCTTTCCTGGAAACTGCTTTATAATGTGAATTGTCATTAAGCAGTTCACACTTTCCCATAGGAACAATAATCTTGATGGGGGCCATGTTCTTGACCCAGGATTCTGAAAATAAATGAGATGCAGTTGACAGTGTGCCAGGAGGGCAAAGCTACCACCTCTCTATCATCACTGAACACAGAGTGGCTCCACTTGGAGCCCCATGAAATAGACTAAGTGTGCTGTACACACACACACACACACACACACACACACACACACACACACATACACACAAACTGTCCAAGGAGCGTTAGGGTCCCATAACATAGATAAAAGCTCTGTCTCTGAAAATGTTCCTGATTGCTACTATTTGTCAATTTCAGAAAAATCAACAAATATACATAAATGAACAACATGAAAATGTGTTTTGCCTGATGATACATACTTGGATCAAATTGCTTGCCCATTCTGGAAGGATGGAGGGAAGGGAGGAAAAGAGATGATTTGGAGCATATAACTTCAGAAAATGTGGAAATTGTTTATTACATGTAATAGGTAAAAATAAAATGTCTTTAGGAAAAAATTATTTAAATAAAAAAACAAATTTTTAAAAGGAGAATGGGAAAATTATATATTTGCCAAATGAAAACCACTCCTTTTTGTCAGGAACAGTCTTGAAAGGCACAAGCAGCCTGGCTGTGATTGTCTTTAAATATCTGATCATCAGGAAAGGAAATAAGTACTTACTCTGTGCTTAGTTCTTTACACATATCATCTCATTTGATCCTCACAACCCCCATAGGTCCTATTATAATAAATTGTGATATAAATGAATTACAAATTTGTGTTATTATGATTCCCATTTTACAGTTGAGGAAATTGAGCTTATAGTTGAGGACAGAAGTTGTGTCCCAAAGTCAAAGTCACATAGCAAGTAAGTGTCTGAGACCACTATCCAATGTGACTCAGTAGAGAGAAAGCCAGCAGTCCTGCATTCAAATTTGACCTCAGGTACTTCCTAGCTGCGTGACCCTGGGCAAGTTACTTAACTTCCATTAATTAAGCTGTTATTGCTCTTCTTTTTTTATATTTAATTAATTAATTAATTAAGAATACTTTTCCATGGCTACATGATTCATGTTTTTTCCCTAACCTCTCCCCTCCTCTGTCTGATAGTCAACATGCAATTCACCTGGGTTTAACAAGTATCATTGATCAAGACCTATTTCCATATTATTAATATTTGCAATAGTGATCATTTAGAATCTACATTCTCAATCATATCACCATTGAAACATGTAATCAAGGAAATGTCTATGTTTCTACTCCCACAGTTCTTTTTCTGGATCTGAATAGCGTTCTAATTTTGTTTTTATTGGTTTTGCTTATACAAAACCTTTTTAATTTAATGAAATAAAAATTATCTATTTTACATTTTGTGATATTCTCTATCTCTTTCTTGGTCTTAAATTCTTTCATTTCCCATAAATCTGACAGGTATACTATTCTATGTTCACCTAATTTACTTATAGTTTACTTCTTTATGTTTAAGCATAACCATTCTGAATTTATCTTGGTATAGAGTGTGAGATGTTGATCTAAATCTAATCTCTTCCATACTTTTTTTCCAATTTTCCCAACAGTTTTTTTGTCAAACAGTGGGTTTTTGTCCCCAAAGCTGGATCTTTGGTTTTATCATATACTATCTTGCTGAGGGCATTAACCCCAAGTCTATTTCTTGTTCCTCTCTTCTGTCTTTTAGCCAGTACCATATTGTTTTGATGACCACTGCTTTATAATACAGTTTAAGATCTGATACTGGTAGACCCTCATCTTTCACATTTTTTTTTCATTATTTCTCTTGATATTCCTGACCTTTTGTTCTTCTAAATGAACTTTGTTATAATTTGTTCTAATTCAATAATAAAGTTTCTTGGTAATTTGATAGGCATGGCACTGAATAAGTAAATTAATTTGGGTAGGATTATTATTCATATTATGTTAGCTCATCCTACCCATGAGCAATTAATGTTTTTCCAATTATTTAGATCTAGTTTTTTTTTTAATTTTAAACCCATAACTTCTGTGTATTGACTCATAGGTGGAAGAGTGGTAAGGGTAGGTAATGGGGGTCAAGTGACTTGCCCAGGGTCACACAGCTGAGAAGTGTCTTTAGATCTAGTTTTAATTGTGTGGAAAGTGTTTTATCGTTGTATTCATATAATTCCTGTGTTTGTCTGGGCAGATAAATTCCTAAGTATTTTATATTGTTTTAAATGGAATTTCTCTTTCTAATTCTTGCTGCTGAATTTTGTTGAAAATATATAGAAATGCTGATGATTTAAGTGGGTTTATTGTATCCTGCAACTTTACTAAAGTTGTTGATTATTTCCATTAGCTTTTTAGTTGATTCTTTAGGATTCTTTAAGTATCATATGTTATGTGGGTAATTTGAGGAAAGGTGTTTGGGATAAAGGAAATTGAAAGGAGGATGTTGGAGACTTGCTAAGTGGGTAATCTCGGTTTCAGGTAGGCTGGGATTAAAGGAGATTCGGGGTATAATAGGACTGAAGTCAGGAGTATAACACAGAAGGGAAACAGAGATCTTTTAGGGAGAAGAGAAGTTAAACTAAACAGACAAACACAGCAGGCTTACAGACTGGGACTTAGACTCAAACACAAACTGAGGGAAATAGACTAGACTGAAATTAACAAACAGGCTTTTGTTAATTTCACAGGAAGGGACCTATTTTGAAGTAACACCTTCCTTCAAGATGGATGCCCCAGCTTCCCTCTAAGCCCAGAGTACGTTGTCTCTTTCCCTCTTCTTCCCTCTTGATAACTAACAAACAAATTACACTAATAGGGTTATTGAAACACAAAAGGGTTTATTTTGTTTGAAGGATGTTTGTTAGGAAGGTGGATCAAAGGAAAGCCCTATCAGTTGTCTCAGGAACCTCAGGTGGGGGAAGGGAAGTAAAGATGGAGTCTGAGTAAGGACCTGCCTTAAACTCAATTTTTACTAGGTGCTATCTAAAGGGAATAAACAATGATTTGACTAACTATAACTAATGCTGTCAATTAGATAACCCTTCACAGATTTAACTCCTCTCTAATTACACTCCTTATTAACTCCACCGACACGAAGGTAAGGGAGGGAAGGAAGGGGTAGTATAGGAAAGGAAGATATAAAGGATGTATCTAAAATAATAATTTCTCAAGTAAATATATCAAAGCTAGGCTAAATTTCAATATTAAAGCCAGGTAATTAAAGCAGCTCGCTCATTGACCACCTCCCTCTACGGAAGATCCAGTCAACTGCCCTTTTCTCCTCAAGATTCCAAAAGCCTAACCACTTTTGGAACTCAGCCAAAGCTAGAAAAAACTATATCCCCCAATTCTGTATACTACACATATCATCTGCAAAGAGTGATAGTTTAGTCTCCTCACTGCCTATCTTAATCCCTTGAATTTCTTTTTCTTTTCTAATTGCTACTGCTAGTATAAAGGCGGGCACATTGTTAAATAATAGAGGTGATAATGGGCAACCTTGCTTCACTCCTGATATTATTGGGCAGGCTTCTAACTTAACCCCATTGCAGATGATGCTTGCTGATGATTTTAAATATATATATATATATATATATATATATATTTAGGAAAGGCCCATCTATTCCTATACTTTCTAGTGTTTTCAATGGGAATGAGTGTAGAGATAATTATGTGATTTCTATTGCTTTGGTTGTGGATATGGTCAATTATATTAATGGTTTTCCTAATATTAAACCATCCTTGCTTTCCTGGTATAAATCCCACCTGATCATAGTGAATAGTCCTCGTGATCACTTGCTGGAGTTTTTTGCTAGTATTCTTTTTTAAGTTTTTTTTGCATCTATGTTCATTAAGGAGATTGATCTGTAGTTTTCTTTCTCCGTTTTTGGTCTGCCTGGCTTTGAAATCAGTACCATATTTGTGTCATAAAAGGAATTTGGTAGGACTCCTTCCTTGCTCATTTTGTCAAATAGATTGTATAGCGTTGGGATTAGTTGTTCTTTAAATGTCTGATAGAATTCACTTGTGAATCCATCTGCCCTGGGGATTTTTTCTTAGGGAGTTCCTTGATGGTTTGTTCAATTTCTTTTTCTGAGATAGGTTTGTTTAAGTATTCAATTTCCTCTTTTGTTAATCTAGGCAATTTATATTTTTGTAAATATTCACCCATTTCACTTAGATTGTCATAATTATTGCCATATAATTGAGCAAAATAGTTCTAATAATTACCTTAATTCCCTCATCCTTAGAGGTGAGGTTGCCCTTTTCATCTTTGATACTGTTAATTTGAATTTCTTCTTTCCTTTTTTTATTAGATTAATTGATACTTTATCTTAGCCCAGAAGTCTGTTATTGCTCTTCTGCCTTAGAATCTAACATCTTAAGGCTTTCTGGAAGGGGTCACTCATACCTTATACTTCATTGTTTCCTTTGAGGATTCATTCCATCTTTGAGGATTTTTCTTGTTTGTTTTAAGCCCTTCTTTTTTTCCCTTAAAAATAAGTTTCCCAGGGGCAGCTAAGTGGCTCAGTGGATTGAAAGCCAGGTCTAAAGATGGGATGTCTTGGGTTCAAATCTGTCCTCAGATACTTCCTAATCGTGAGACACTGGGCAACTCACTTAACCTCCGTCGCCTAGCCCTTACCATTCTTTTGCCTTGGAACCAATATACAGTAGTGATTCTAAGACAGAAGGTAAGGGCTTTAAAAATAAAATAAAATTATTTTCCCACCTCTCACAAAATAGGCCTTTCAAAAGCAACTCTAGTATGATCTTAGTTTGCATTAAGAAAAGTATAGTCTCCAGGAAAGTGGGGGCAAGCCACTTAAACTTTTAAGTCCAAGCAATTCTCTATGATTTTACTTTGGCTGGGATATTTGGGAAGATAAAGGAAGCAATCTTTCTTCTGTGCTCTGCTCTCACCAGACCACATTTGAATTTGGGGATCAGTTCTAGGTGCCACATATTCATGTGACATGGGGACACAATGAAAGACTATTTCATCTGGAAAAAAGTAGACAAGGGAAAACATGGTAGTGGCCTGTCTCATTTTTAAAAGTCTGCATTGTGGAAATATATTTAGATTCATCTCTTTTTATTCCAGAAGGCAGAATTAGAAGCAATGGGTGGATATTATCAATAGATATCATTAGGCTATATGTCAGGAAAAGCTTCCTAAAAATTAAAGCTATCCCAAAGTAGAACAGGCTGCCTAAAAAAGTGCCATTCCACTACTCAATAAATTCCAGTGGCTCCCAATGGCTCTAAAAAGGTGATGTCCCTTGACTGAAGCCTTTAAGTTGGTGACCACTATTCAAAGCGGGGATTGTTTTTCAGGTTCTGGATGGCCTAGATGGCTGTTGTCATTATCTGGCAGTTCTAATACTCTGATTCTGTGACTCCTGTGTGACAGAACAGGAAGGGCTTTGTTCTGAGACAGAAGATAATTCCCCTTATTTTCTTCAGGTCTTGAGGATTCTGGGGGCTCTCTTTGGGCTATAATGTTCTCTGAATTTTGATGCCTCTACTAGACATGTTTTAAGCATCTTCTAAACTTACAGTTTAAATGCCTCCACACAGAACAATGACAGAACAACAGGGCAGTCAATGATTTGTGCTAACTCGTATGGGGTAGACAATGCCTGATATCACAAGAAAAGCCCTGCAGTTTCAGTTTTAGGGTTCAGGTGAGGAAGAAGCTTTATTCGGAAATGCAGCTAGCAGGAGGTTCAATCATAAGAACGAGATGTGTGCTCCATGGGGTTCTCTGTTGTGCCTGATTCCAACCAGTCCCCTGGCAATTTAAAACAGGAATAAAATGAGATTCACATTATGGCCCTGAGCAGTTAGCAAAAAGCGATTTACTTAGCCATAGCAGCAGCAGGAGAGTCAAGAAGGATAGGTATTGATGGACTGCTCAAATTGCTTCAGCTGTACAAAAGTCTTTTCTGTCAATCAATCAATATTTATTGAGCACCTAAATTATGTGCCAAGTACTGTGCTGAGCTCTAGAGATGCAAAAAGAGGCAAAAGGCAGTGCCAATACTCAAGGAAGGGCTACTAGGTGGCACAGAAGATAGATAGCCAGATCTGGCATCAGGAAAATTCATTCCTGGGTTCAAATCTGGTCTTAGACACATACTAGCTGTGTGACTTTAAGCAAGTCACTTAACTGCTCACCTCAGTTTCCTCATCTGTAAAATAATCTAGAAAAGGAAGATCACAATGAGTATACTTTCAAGAGAAAATAAGGAAAACCCCCAGTGTGTGGGGTGGACATGCTGTGGCAAAATCTTTTGGAGAAAATAGATAAGAGTTTCCCATGATAGGAAGGTTGCAATCTGTATTATTGCAAAGGATGGTCTCATCAAGCATTCCATTGATCTGAGTATGGCTTGTATTTACTGATCTCTATACATAGATCACAGGATGATGAGCTAGAAGGGACATTAGAGGTCATCAAATCCAACCCCCTAATTTTATTGATGAGGAATTGAATTTACCTAGAGAGGTAAAGCTTCCTGCCAAAGGTCACCTAGGTAGACAGAGTCAGAATTCGAACCCATATGCTATGACTCCTTCATTCCTCCCAAGCTTTGTTCCTGACTCTCCATAGCAACCTTCTCATTCTGAAATTTCACTTCATCCTTGCAGCCTGGAAAGTCACTCCACCCTGCTGGCCACTTCCTCTGTTTGATCATTGCTTCCCTGAACCTACCTTTTAAGGAAGGTGCCCAAAGCCCACCGTTTTGATTTTTTTCATTACATTTGGGCTTTGTTTCTGACTCTCAAAACTTCTTCCTCCACCATGCTCCATGTTGGTTCGTTCTCCCCACTACTCCTTCCCTTTTCAACTTCATTTTCCATGAGGTCAAGGACTGTGTTTCTTTTTTATTTGTTTTTGTATTCACTCAGCCCACCACCTGAAGATAATAAATCCTTAATAAAAACTCATTACCTTATTCTAGTCTGCCTCCAAATGCAACATCCTTTCCACAATACCACAAGAATACAACATACCCTTTCCCTCACCAAGCAGAATGTAAATTCAAAGCAGGCAAGGACTCTCCTTTTTGTTTTTGTATCCCCAATACATGACTGGCATAATCTCCAGCACATAGAAGATATTTAATAAATATTTGAGTTGAATCCAAGTGGAGTTTTCCTTCCCCAGGAAGATGTTTCATTTTAGTTCTTCCAAGTTCCCAGTATATCTGAATCACAGAATTTTAAGTCAAAAGATGAGGTCAACCAAATCCTTCAATTTGTCAATAAGGAAATTGAGACTCAGAAATTGAAAATGACCTGCCTAAGGTCATACATCCTGCACACAAATGGCAGAGTGGAGAGTAGAGTCCAGCCTTTGTGACATTGTAATGGCAACTGGTATTTTTCTGTCACTTTAAGCTTTTCCAACTGCTTTCCATATATTATATACAGTATTTCGTAGAAACTCTGTGGAAGAAACTCTATAAGGTTCTTCAGATGAAGAAACTGATCCAAAAAAACATGAAGTGACTGTCTAAAGCTCACTCCATGAATCCAGAGCAGATGGGGACCTACAACCCAATTCTTCTTCTGACTTCTTAGTTCACAAATCTTTCTATCACATCAAAGAAAGTATTAAGACCACAGTATCTCTGTGATGGAGAAGAGTGAAATATCTAGCATTCAAGTTCTTTCTAAAAATAAAAATAAAAACCATTTTTGAGAGTTCTGTAAGATTAAAACTAATATCCAATAACTCCAAGTATTATATTTTATAAGATTTATTAATAATCACTTGAAGTGGAGGAAATAGAGAGAACCTGAGTAAAGAGAAGTTTTTCCTGACCACAATAATGGGAGAAGAGAGAGTGAGAGTGGGGTTACAAAAACTTTATCTCCAAAATGTAAGGATGTAATGTGAGAATGAAAGTGGGATGCTGGGAATCTTAGTTCAAAGGTACTAAAATTAATTATACAGTTCTTAACTTATGGGATCCAAGAACTTTATTTTTTCTTTTTTTTTCTTTTTAGATTTAGGTAACTGTACTTCATTCTAATTGGTAATCCTATGTATTTCATTTTATACACTTAAAAACATTATTTGGAAAAGGAAGGGGTATGTAGGCTTCACTGGACTACCAAAGGAGTCCATAAGGGGGGAAAAGGGCTTAAAATTCTTGCTTTAAAAGAATTTTATCTGCAAATACATGCAGTACAAACAAAGTGTTTAACAGAGAAGGGATGAGGTAAGAGGTGGTGGTAGGGAAGAGAAGTGGAAAGAGGGAATTGTCAAGTGGGGTTAAATAAGGAAGGTTTTCAAGATGATATTAAAGAAATAAAGGGAATTTAGGATGCATGGAAGGGGAGGGGACATAGAATGATGATCATGGGTGGCAACCCTAACTCTAAGGACATGATGATGGAAGATGACATATAGTAAAGGCAAAGAATGCTGGCTTTAGAGTCAGAGCAACAAAGGTCAACTCTCACCTCTGGCGCTTATTCTCTGTGTAATCCTGGGCAGCTAGATGGCACAGTGGATTGAGTATTGGGCCTTGAGTCAGGAAGACTCATCCTCCTGAGTTAAATTTGGTCTCAGACACTTCCTAGCCACATCAACCCTAGACAAATCACTTAACCCAGTTTGCCTCAGTTTCCTCATCTGTAAAATAAACTGGAGAAGGAAATGGCAAACCACTCCAGTATCTTTGCCAAGAAAACCACCAAATAGGGTCACAAAGAGTTGAACACAACTTAAATGACTAAATAACAACAATGAATCCTGGGAAAATTATTTCATCTCCCTAGGACTTAGTCTCCTCATCTATAAAATGAGGAGTTTGAACTAAGTAATCTCTCAGGCTTCTTTTATATCGAAATCTGGGACCATCAGGTCCTCATTTACATGTGCCACCATCTTTTTCCTTGCCTTCCAGCTTTGTAGCCACTAGGAAAGATAGGAGGATTCATGTAGAGCAAGGGCCTACCCTCCTGACTTTTTCAGAACTCTACTGTGGCAGAGGACAAAACCAGTCCAGGGCAGAGGGCATCAATGAACATGTAGTAAAAGAACTCACACAGTAATTCCTCAGGGCAATGAAGAAGGAAGGTGCTGACATGGGGTCCCTAGGGACAAAGGACTTCATCTCCTTTGAGGAGAAGGGGATACGTCCCTAGCTAGGCAATCTCATTTGGATCCTTAGAACTGAATTGTATTTTTATGTGCCAGCAAAGTGGCAATAGAAGAGAATTGGAGAGAGAAAGATGAATTACTAGGCTCTTTGTGTAAGGAGGCATTCAATGGAGGGGAAAGAAGGCATCTGGATATCAATTTCAGGAATGTACATTAGACCCCTCCAGGCAAGTACCACAGACACAGGAATAGGAGAGTCCCCAGAGCAACATCAAGCTGCTTGACATAGTGTCTCTGTTCCCCCTTCTGTGAGTTCATGGCCCCAAGGTAATGAGGATACACTTGTTTCCAGGCTCATTTGAATGTATGTTAACCTGGCCATCTGAAGTCCCAAGGTATAAACATCCTCAAGTAGTCATCCCAATATGGCCCATCTAATGATGCAGCCTTGCCAACAGCTCACCCTCTCCCAACCAGGAGAGGACAAGCAATGTTCCATTTTTCAAGGTCTGATTATTCCATGTGTGGATTGCCTCTCCTAACAGTAGTTCACCTTCAGTCTCTTCATTCGCTCAATTTGTTCAGTCTCATGTCAAGCAAAGAGAAAACTATTATAGAGTCGAATAGAGATTCCTAACATGGCATCCTCTGTCCAAGAGGTCTAGAGATAGATTTCAGGGACTCTGTCAATTTGGATGGGAAAAAAATAAACCTTCCTGGTCTGTATCTTTGGTTTCCTTTGAAATCTGATGTCGGGGGAGGCAGGCAGGTTGCATTTTCTGCATGTTTAAAAATAATTATTCCAAATGATAGAATGTCCTTCGATTGGGGAATAGCTGAACAAATTGTGCTTTTAGTGATGGAATACTATTGTGCTCAAAGGAATAAAGAACTGGAGGAACTCCATGTGAACTGTAAAGACCTCCAGGAATTGAAGCAGAGTGAAAGGAGCAGATCTAGGAGAACATTGTACCTGGGACTGATACACTGTGGTACTATCAAGCATAACAGACTTCTCTACTAGCAGCAATGCAAGGATCCAGAGCAAGGCTGAGGGACTTATGAGAAAGAAAACTAGCCATATTCAGAGGAAGAACTGTGGGAGGAGAAACACAGAAGAAAAACAACTGCTTGAACACATGGGCTGATGGGGATATTATTGGGGTTGTAGACACTAAACAATAACTCTAGTCCAACTATTACTAATATGGAATTAGGTCCTGATCAATGATACATGTAAAACCAGTGGAATTGTGCGTTGGCTAAAAGGGGTTAGGGGGTTTTGGGGGAGAGGGAAAGAACATGAAATGTGTAACTAGGGGAAAATATTCAAAATAAAAATAAATAAATAAATACACAAACAAACAAATATATAAATTTATTGCAGGGGCCTCTAAGTGGCTCAGTGAATAGAAAGTCAGGCCTGGAAATGGGAGGTTGTTGGTTCAAATCTGGCTTCAGATATTTATAAACTGTGTGCCCCTGGACAAGTCAGTTAACCCCAATGACATAGCCCTTACTGCTCTTCTGCCTTAGAACTGATACTTATTATTGATTCTACAACAGAAAGCAAGAATTTACTTTAAAAAAAGACATTATTCTGAGAATTGTTCATATTCTTCAGTAGCCTACCAAAGAGGTTCCTGACACATACACACAAGTTAAGAACACTTATATTACAGATCTTCTCCCTATTGCCATTTCATTCATGTAAAACCACTTTAGTCTTGACCAAGTTGCTGAAAATCTGTGAATGATATAAGATATGTTTTATATTCTGAAAGATTTTATGTTCCTCAATTGAACATTCTTTTGATTACTACTATTAAGGCCCAATTGTTGTTCAGTTGGAGTGTGTCCAACTCTATGTGACCTCATAGACTTTGACTGTGGCATTTTCTTGGCAAAGATACTGGAATTATTGCTATTTCCATCTCCAATATGTCTCCATTTTAAAATTGAGAAGCTGAAGCAAATAGGAATTAAGTGACTTGTCCAAGGTCAAATAGCTAATAAGTATTTGAGGCTGGATTTGAATTCAGGTCTTCCTTCAGGTCCAGTGCATTATCTATTGTACTGCCTAGCTGCCCCTAGCACACAGTAGGCAACTGATAAATGTTTATTTCCTTCCTAAGTTTCTGAATTTGGACTAGAATATATATCTGTCCTTCACAAATATGCAGGTTTTCAGAATTCCAGGGGAAAAAAATTGAAAATAGGCCAGATTTGGAGTCAGTTCTTATCTAGTTGTTTTTCAGTTGTGTCCAATTTTTTGTGACCCTATTTGGGGTTTTTTTGCAAAGACATAACATTGTCTTTGCCATTTCTTCCTCCAGCTCATTTTACAGATGAGAAAATTGAGGTAAATGAAATTAAATGACTTGCTCAGCATCACATGGCTAGTAAATATCTGAGGCCAGATTTAAACTCAGGAAGAAGAGTCTCCTTGACTTCAGGCTTGGATCTTTATTCACTGAGCCATCTAGCTGCCCTCCCACTTGCCCTCAGGAGACCTGGAGTCAAATGCCAGCTCTGTTACTTATCACTGTGTAATTATGGGCAAATTATTTTTTCTTGGCCTCAGTTTCCTCATCTGTAAAATGGGAGGTTGGTTGAGGTGACCTCAGAAGTCCCTTCCAGTTATAAATCAAGATGGCCTCGAAGATCAGAGTCTCTGGTAGCCTAGGCCATCTCCCAGTTCTTATCCAGCTCTGAGCTAAACTATCCTATGATTCTTAGAAAACAACAACCCAAGCTTATCTTTGTATAGCACTTCATTCAATCTTCAAGGGGTTTTGGTTTTAGGACCTCATCAGAGGTTCAGCACTCCTGTGAGAAAGGCAGCACAGATAGGAGTTACTTGTGGAAGGTCCAACAGCAGGTAAAGAAACTGAGTTGGAAACCAAAACCAAGTCTTCTGACTCCTCACAAGAGGTTATTCCATTATATCTCCTTGCTTTCCACTCTTCCCTCTTCATATCCTGAAGTCTTTTGTCTTCCTACCATAGACAGACACAAGGACACCCTCTCCAGCTCTTTACTCATCTTGAGCTTTCACCTTTCTGAGGCATTTTTAAATGCTTTCTCCTCTGTTTGGATCATTCTTCCCAGGGTTCCAATGGAGTGCTGAGCCTAGAGTCCAAAGACCCAATCCAGTCTCAGACAATTACTAGCTGGGGAATCCAGGACAAGACTCTTAACCTCAGCCTGCCTTGGTTTCCACAACTATAAAAGGGGGATAATTCTTGTATCTGCCTCCCAAGGTGTAATAAGGCTCAAATGAGATATTATTTGTAGAGCACTTAGCATGGTGCCTGGCACGTATTAGGCACTTAATAAATAAATGCCTGTTTCCTTCCTTCCTTAGTCTTTCCAGGTAAATCTGCCTATCCAAATGGATTGAACCTTTAGGTATAGTCCAAGTGTCACTTCTTTTATGAAGTCTTTCTGGATTTTTCATCCAAAATTATTCATCAATATAGAGTTAAAAGGGATCAGAGAGTCATCTAGTCCTAGTAACTCATGAAGAAATTAAGAGTCTGTGGGAGCCACCATTTTCTTGAGGTCACACAAGTGGTAAGTAGCAGAGCTAAGATTTAAATTCAGAACCATTGACTCAAAATCACATTCTTGCCTTGTACCATCCCAACCCCTATATTTCCTTAGATTTTTTCTTAGGTCTTTCTTGGGTAATATTACGTTATGTTATATTAAGTTATGTTATGTTATGTTATGTTATGTTATGTTATGTTATGTTATGTTATGTTATGTTATGTTATGTTATGTTATGCTATGGTTATCTCTGTACATGTCTCAACTCCACAAAAGTCTGTAGGACTATAATGAGAATGTTTTTGTACCTATGGCAAATATCAAAAACTACTCTTGGGGCAAATTGCATGCACTATCTCTTGGTTGTGAAACTCCAAGGCAATTGCCAAGAGACTGGCTTGCAGTCGTTGTCTGGGAGTCTACTCCTCTAGGTGCTAAATTTTATTGTTTCTCTACTGATTAAAAGATTTCCAGGGTTCTAAGCGTCCTCTAAATTCAGCATTCTGGGGCAGAGCTCTAGTGACCCGGTCCTAGTTACAGCTCTTCTAAATTGTTAGCTTCTTGATGTCAAGGACCACCTTTGAATGTGATAACTTAATAAACATTTATTAAGTGCCTGATACAAATAGAACACTAGAGAGCTAGACAATAGAGAAATAGATGTAATAAGACTTTTACTCCTTGTTTGGAGATATGACTCATGCACATACAGCTGTAATTATTCAATTGTTGCAGTCATGTCTGACTCTCATTGACTCCCTTTGGGATTTTCTTGGCAAAGATCCTAGAGTGGTTTGCCATTTCCTTCTCCAGCTTGTTTTATGTGAGGAAACTGAGGCAAAGTTAAGTGACATGCACATTTATTTTACAGATTCAAAGTTGGTTTTGTAGAAGAGTAACTTGAATGTACATATTATTCTCTCTCTCTCTCCCTCTCTCTCTCCGTCTCTCTCTCTGTATCTCTCTCTCTCTCTCTGTCTCTGTCTCTGTCTCTCTCTCTCTCTCTCTCTCTCTGTCTCTCTGTCTCTGTCTCTGTCTCTGTCTCTGTCTCTGTCTCTGTCTCTGTCTCTCTCTCTCTTTCTCTCTCTCTCTCTCTCTCTCTCTCTCTCTCTCTCTCTCTCTCTCTCTCTCTCTCTGTTATATGTGTAGGGATAGCTAAGTGGCATAGGGGATAGAGAACTGGGCCTAGTGTCAGAAAGACCTAAGTTCAAATCCAGCCTTGAACATTTACTAGTCATGTATCCTTGGGCAAGTCAGTTAACCTCTTCCTGTCTTAGTTAAGCCTTACGTATAAAATGGAAAAATAACAGCTCCTATCTCCCAAAGTTGTTGTGAGGGCCAAATGACATAATATTTGGAAAGCTCTTAGCACAGTGCCTGACACTGTTAGTATATAAATGCTTATTATTATTATTACTAACTGGCCAGTCCAACTATGGAAAAGTTACTGTCTGAAGACAAAGGACCTAGGTTCAAATGCTGCCTCCAATGCTTACTTCTTTTGGAACTTCAGGCAGATCATTTTCCTTGACTGCGCCTTGGTTTCTCATTTGTAAAATGTGGGGGCTATTAATAGATTATTTCTGAGGTTTCTTCCAGTTCTCAGTCTGTTCCTACAGTCCCTGTGAATAGTTGCAAATAATTCAGGAGAGGTAGAGTGGTGCTAGATTCTGCTAAGTCTTGGATATTAAGAACTAAGGATGATGGGTGTTATGTTTGTAATAACAGGGATGTTGGGGAGCTAATGGTCTGGCCAGGGCCAGATGCCTGCAAAACACTCTTCTCCCACACAGACAGGCTTGAGTGAGTAGGGAGGGGGTTAGGTACTCCTTGCTCTCAATTCCCTCCCCCCAAGCAGTTGGTTTTCAGTTGAAGATGGAGAGAGGACAGTGTGTCTTCAAGCAAGATTCAGCAAAGGCAAATCTTTAATGATGTTCCCTTTCTCTAACTTATATTCCAACAGGTCAGATTGAGGACTAAGTAGAAGCTAGATATCTTGTTGTTAAGGACTAAGAAGGATCTGACTTCTTAGGCTGGCAACTGACAGGAACCAAGCTTAATGGCTGCAGTGAGTATCCTCAAATAAAACCCTGGCATGGCTATTAAAGATAAAGTTATATTGATAAAAGAAGGAAGGGGAAGGCAAGAGGGGGTAATTAGGATTTGGATAAGAACTGAGAAGCCCTAAACTGTCAGGTAGAAGCAGCTCCCCCCGGGAAGGAGTGGCAGACCTTCAGCTAACTTGCCCTCCAAGCTAATAGTTATTATTTCTAATATCTAAATAACTAAATAATTATTATATTGATGCTGGAAAGGTTTAATCCAACTAGACAGGCAAACCCCTGAGTAGAAACCACAATGGCTTTTGCCACTATGGCCTCCCAGGCGAACCCCAAATCAGGAACAGCAAGCAGAGAGATCTGCTCCCCTCGACTCCCAGAAAACAACTGTTAACTGTTTAACTCCCTACCAACTGCCCCCTCACCCAAAGTTCTCCGGGGGGGGGGGGGTCCCTTGGAATTCTGGGTGAGGCTTGACCCTGTATTTTGCAGGAATTCCATCCTGCCATTTTCTACATTACATGGGAAATGGATAGTCATTGAAGGGTTTTGAGGAAAGGAATGGTATGATTAGATCTCAGCTCAGTATCTGCTCCATCACTTGGCATAATGCCTTATACAGAGTAAGACTTCTATACATATCTTCTAAAAAAACAAATAGGATGTGGAGGATTAGGATTAAGAAGCAGCTAAGTGTCTTAAAATAGTTTTCATTTCAAAGCTGGCAAGAATGTAATCTAGCATATTCCACCTTCAATACATCTTCTCAGGCAGGAAAGAATAGATCAGTGAGGGCAAACCTATGGCATGCATGTCAGTGACACATGTAGCCATTTTCAATGACACGTGGCCACATGTGGTAGCATACAGAGAAGTATGGGGCTGCATGCTGAGGATGAAATATTTGCTGTAGTGTAGTGTAGATACTCTGTGCACTATAGATGACAATTCTACCTATATTGATTTACCTATTTTGGTTTATTAAATACAGTTATATGTTACAATTATACATTTTTGTTATCTAAACTATAAATATCGAGAAATTATAGGTTTTTTTCTCAAAGTGACACTCCATCTGAGTCATGCTCAGTTTCTTGGCGAATTTTGACACACCAAGCTCAAAAGGTTGGCCATCACTGGAATTGACACAAGAGAGATTTTAAAAAATAGGATCTTGAGCTTTTGGTTTCATGGAGGCTTGGGGACAGAGAGAGAGAGAGTGAAGATAACAGTAGATGGGAGTAGATGAGATTGCCAATGGATGGGGTAAAAAGAGAGAAGAGAAAAAGAGTGAGGGTAGAGTCTTGGGAAGCATTAGCTTTTCTGAAGACCATCGCTTTGGCACAGTAACACAGACCTATAATCACTGTTTCTGGAAAGATTGAAGCTGGTAAATAACTTAAGCTTGGAGTTTCTGATCTCTGGTAGGGCTAAAGCCAACTGGGCATTCTTATTGTATCTGAATGGTGAACTTTCATGAATGGTGAGCCACCAGCCTGCCTATGGAGAAGCAAATCAAACCACATCAGCAATGAAACTAGTCTGAGGTAGTTGGGTAGCTTAACCAATTAAGAGTCTTGCCTAGAGACAGGAGGTCTTGGGTTCAAATTTGACCTCAGATACTTCCTAGCTGTGTGACCCTGACAATTCACTTAAACACCATTGCCTAACACTCACTGCTCTTCTGCCTTGAAACAAATACACAATGTTGATTCTAAGATGGAAAGTAAGGGTTTTTTTAATGTAACTAGTCAAATTTTCATGCAATCAGTGATGATTTAAGCCATCAAGTGACTGCTGTAGGAAGGAAGCAAAGAATGGAGGAAGGGAGGGAGGGAGAGAGAGAGGAAGGAAGGAAGGAAGGAAGGAAGGAAGGAAGGAAGGAAGGAAGGAAAGAAGGAAGGAAGAAAGGAAGGAAGGAAGGAGGGAAGGGGAGAGGAGAGGAGAGGAGAAAAGGATAATTCCATGGCTAAAAAGGATGCTAATGTCCATCTGGTTCAATCCCTTCATTTTACAGACAAGGAAATTAATAGTCAAAGAGGTTAATAACTTGTCTAAAGTCATGTGGTTATTAAGCATCAGAAAAAAGGTTTGAACCCAGATCCCTTTTCTCTAGAGACAATGTTCTTAATCCCTGTGTCATGCTTTGTCTAATTGTCTTCATGATACTACATGTAACCATGTAACAAAGTATGGTTTTATCATGCTCCATTGCTCAGGAGGAAAGACACGAACTAAAATCCACATGTCTTTTTCCAGGTCACCCAAATAAAATTAGGAACAAATGTGTTGATTTTCTCCCTCAGCAGGGAGCATTAAATTGATTCTCCAAGGTAATGCATATAGATTTTTGCACATGCAGATATAAATCTAAGTCTGCCCTATAATTTATTAATCCTGATTTGCTGTCAATAAGACTAGTAAGAGGCTAAACATAATTTTCTCTTTACCATTGGCTAAGAGAAACATAAGGCTATCTGATTAAGGTCTGGAAAATGGTCTAGTCCAACTCACTCAATTTATAAATGAAGAAACTGAGACAAAGTAAATTTTCCAAGAGCATGAAGGGAGTTTCATAGGATCGTGCCCTTAGAGCAGAAAGGGCCCTTAGCATTTTTTATAATTTTACAGTTGAAGAAACTAATGGTATGGAAGAAACTAAAAAATGGTATGGAATGACTTGCGCATAGTCACATCAGTAGAAGCAAGATTTAGACACATTTCTGACTTAAAAATGTAGCACTCAAGAGAAAATGCAGGAGTAGAATCTGGGAGACTGCCATATCTTTTGTGTCTTTTTTTTTTTTCATTTTTCCCTTTCTCTCTAATTCTTAAAAAATCAGAAATAAGTTGCTTTCTGCATATTTAAGACTAGGTCATGTTTCCTTTATTGCCTGTATCATTCTTGCAAATGGCATCCTTTCCTTTCTTGTAAGCTCAGAGTCATAAGCTATGTTTATGGATGGCAGCTACTAATGTTGATAAAGTAGGTCTGTGGGTAGTGATTTATTGAGTTGATAGTGCCAAATGTCCTATAAACAATGACTGAGGGAACACAACTGAAATGTTTAATTTTATTAGAAGGCTTGACCAAGAACCAACATCTATCCTGAGAAGAATTTATGTTTACAGTTAGAACTATAGCCAATGAGGGCTTTGCAGGGCCCCATAAACAGGATGAATGAGTAGCAAAAAGACACCCAAGAATAAGCAACAATACCAAAGACAAAGTTTCCATGTCTGCTATAGGCAAGAAGCAAAAGTGACTTTTGAAAGCAATTTAAATTCAGTGAGTTACAAGGATTTATGGATAACTCTACAGGTCAGCTCTAAGCATAGGAGGTTTGTGGTTGATCATATATATTTAATAAAAGTTGTAATCAGAGACAAAGGGTTGAGTGGCATCAGCTTACACCAAGGACTCTTCTTCTTTGTCTTTCCTCCATCCATTTCATTTCCATGAGAAACCAAAATATTCTTGAGGTTTAAAAAAAAAAAGGTTATTTATGAAAGTTGGGGTGGTTAGAATGAGTGCTTTGAATAGTGTTAAAAAGCCCTGGAAGTAAAAAAAGACCAAAAAAGACTAGACATCCTAGAAGACTAGTTGGATATAGGGCCAGCAAGATGCCATGCATGGTCTTGCTGTATCAGAGGCATTAGTTGCCTCTTCATTTATGTTCACTTTATATGACCCTCTAGATGGATCCAATGTTCCTAAAAATTGGGTGTATATTGATGGGAGTATTTATAACTACCCATTTACGCCACTGCCTAATGCTATGCTAACACTCATTAATCCAAACAAAAAATGAGAAAGTTAAAAGATACATGTTCATGGGATAGTAGGTTTCCGGGGAAGTACCATAAGCAATTTAAAGAAGTTAGGGTTAGGGGCTTGAAATCCTTACACTGATGAGCTAAAATCTTCATAAACAAAAATGTTTTAGATATTTTTGTCCTTGTGCTTTATAGTTATCAATGATTTTCTGATCATAAAGGGTCCTAAAATTATGCCTGGTAACATCACTACTATGACAATATTCCCAAGAGAAGAGACATAAGGGGAAAAGACTTACTTGTACCAAAAATATTTATAACAGGTGTTTTTTGTTGTGGCAAAGAATTGGAAACTGAAGGAAACTGTATCCATCAATTGGTGAATGAATGAACAAGCTGTGGCAGATGGCTGAAATGAAAAACTAGTGCACCCTAAGAAATGATGACTAGAATGAGTTCAAAAAATCTGGAAAGACTTACATGAATTGATGCAAAGGGAAGTGAGTAGAACCAGGAGAACATTGTATACAATAGCAGAAATATGTATGATGGATCAACTATGAAGGACTAAACTATTAACAGCAAAACAAAGTTCCAAAATAACTCCAAGGGACATAAAATTGTAATAACTATCCACAGTCAAAGAAAGAACTGTTGAAATCTAATTACAGGTCAAAGCATACCATCATTCAATTTATTTCCTTCAAGAATATTTTTAATTGTCTGTGTGGCACATGACATGACATGAGGGATATAGAAATATTTATTGCATGAATGCACCAGTATAATATAAATCAGACTACTGCCTGGGTGGGGGAGGGATGAAGGGCAGGATGGAAACTGAATTGCAAAATGTCAGAAAACAATTGACCAAAATTGTTTCTGATTGTAATTGAAAAAATAAATAGATAAACAAATAAATGGTTGTCTGATTGGCAATATTGACTGAGGCATTAGCTCCCCAAAAGTGTTCACCACCATTATGGAGGATGTTCTGTTGATCACATTAAGTCCCAGGAAAACTTCAGGAAAATTTCCTCATCGAAATTTACCACTATTCAAAATGATTCACCAAAAAAGGCAACCTAAAAAACTCACTTAGGAAAAACAAAATGAATGAAGAATAGCTGTCATCCTGACTAGGACAGATGAGCTAAAGCTCATGGTCACACAGTAGTGCTTGAATGAGCACCATGAAAGGTAAGGAGTTGTGTCCAGAATTGATTTAAAAGAAAGCAAAAGAATATCTTGCATTTGGAAAACTGCACAATTCTTTCAGTGAACCCTACCTACTTCCTGACAAAATAATCCATGCTTTTAGCACCAATATTCTGCCAATGGTGGTATACAATAGAGAATCATGAACCAGTCTCCAAAGAATTAATTTTGCATTTAGATCAAAAGGATTTGTATTTGGCAAGACATTAGTAGACTACAGAATATTACCAATCATGTATTTTAATCAATAGATTTAACAAGCCTCTATTAAAAATCTACCATGTAGATGGGAGGTTCTGGTTTCAAATATGAGCTCAGCTACTTCCTAGTTGTATAACTCTGTGCAAGTAACTTCACCCTATTTACCTAGCCTTTTCCAACCTTCTGCCTTGGTACTCAGTAGCAATTCTAAGACACAAAGTAAGGGTTTTTTTAAAAAAATAACCTCCTATGTGTTGGATACTGGAGACAAAGCCAAAGATAAAATAATTCCTATCCTCAAGGAGCTTACATTATAATGGAGGAGACAATTATACATATATATGTACATATAACAAGAAGGTAAAAGAATATGAAGAGGTCATGAGCTATACTTCTGGAGGAAAGCACCCTAGCAACAAAATCACAACCCATTGAAGAAAGTTTTATAATTGCCCTAAAGAAATAATGGACCTGACAAAATTAACAAGGTTGATTACTAAGAATCAGGAGACCAGGATTCCAATGGCTTGGACATATACTAGTTATATGATCTCATGATACTAAGTCGACTACTTCATTGTTTTCCCAACACCTTTGTGAGGAAAGTGCTTTGCAAACTTTAAGAAATGCAAGCTGTTGGAATGTTACTACTGTGGCTGTTATTATTGTATAGACTTGTATCTCATCGGTTCAGAGAACTAATAGTATGGAAATTCCTTCCACTAATCTTGTTACTTAATCTTTTGAAGTAACTCATCTGTAATTTATACTCTTACACAGATGCCAGGAGTACTGAGAGTTTAAGTGATTTACTCATGGTCACACAGCTCGTATATGTCAGAAAGAGAACTTAAAACTGAACAGGTCAAATCAATTTATTCAGTGTCATACCAATCAAAGTACCCAAAAATTGTTTTCCAGAGCTGGGAAAAAAATAATAAAATTCACTAGAAGAACAAAAGGTCAAGAAAATCAAGAGAATTCATGGGGAAAAAAGTAGGTGGGGGGAGTGTTGGTAGTCTACCCAAACCAGATCTCGAACTAAACAGTAACAATCTGGTACTAGCTTAGAAATAGAATGGTGGATCAACAGAACAGATTATGTACACCATAGAAAATGACCAGAGCAATCTAAATATCCCAACTTTTAAAGGAAGAACTCACTATTTAATAAAAACTGCTGAAAAACTAGAAAATAATATGGTAGAAACTAGGTATAGATCAGTATGTTGCACCCTATACCAAAATAAGGTCAAAATGGGTACATGATTTAGATATAAAGCATAAGTAAACTAGGGGGGTACAGAATAGGTTTACATGTCATATCTCTGGATAAAGGAAGAATTTTATGACCAAACATGAAATTGCATTACACAGGATATAAAATGAATCATTTTGATTGAATTTAATTTAAACGGTTTTACACAAATAAAACTAATGGAGCCATGATTAGAAGAGTAGCAAGGGGGCAGCTAGGTGTCTCTGGATACAGAGTCAGTCCTGGGAGGTCCTGGGTTCAACACTTTCTGTGTGACACTTGGTAAGTCACTTAACCCCCATTGCCTAGCCCTTACCACCCTTCTGTTTTGGAACTAATACTTTGCATCATTTCTAAGATGGAAAGTAAGATTTAAAAAAAAAGAAATAAAAGTAGAAAACTACAAAGAAAACTTTACAAAAAGTTTCCTGACAAAGGCATTTCTCAAATATATAGAGAACTGAGTCAAATGTATAAGAATGCAAGTCAGGGGAAGCTGGGTAGCTCAGTGGATTGAGAGCCAGGCCTAGAGATGGGAGGTCCTAGGTTCAAATCTGGCCTCAGACACTTCCCAGCTGTGTGACCCTGGGCAAGTCATTTGACCCCCATTGCCTACCCTTACCACTCTTCTGCCTTGGAGCCAATGCACAGTATTGACTCCAAGATGGAAGGTAAGGGTTTAAAAAAAAAAAAAGAATGCAAGTCATTCTACAATTGATAAATGGTCAAAGGATATGAATTGGCAATATTCAGATGAAGAAATCAAAGCTATCTAAAGTCATACCAAAAAAAACGCTCTAAATCACCCTTGACTAGAGAAATGCAAATTAAAGCAATTCTGAAGCTACCCTTTGTCTTAGAATTGGTAGAAAGTATCAGTTCCAAAGCAGAAGAATAAAAAGGGCTAGGTAACTGGGGTTAAGTAACTTGCCCAGACTTAACACCTAGGAAGTAGCTGCAACCACATTTGAAACCAGGAACTCCAATCTTGGATAGTGGATTCTTAACGGATGCTTGTTAAATCAATTGATTAAAATATATCATTAGTAATGTGTGAATTAAATACTTCCATCCTGCAGGCACCCCAGTGGTGAGTGTTACAGAGTAACATCATATCTAATGGCCTGCCATCCCCTGCCATCCCTGTGAGCCTCGGAGGGAGGGGCTGTGATTTAGGGAAGAAGAGGTTCTTTACTTCTGAGCTTGATCTATGGCTAACATAGAGATGGCCTTAGCCAGCCAAATGAAGAATCAGTTTTATGAGGGTTGATACTTCAATCTCTCTCTCTCTCTCTCTCTCTCTCTCTCTCTCTCTCTCTCTCTCTCTCTCTGTCTCTCTGTCTGTCTGTCTGTCTGTCTCTCTCTCTCTCTCTCTCTGTCTCTCTGTCTCTCTGTCTGTCTGTCTCTCTCTCTCTGTCTCTCTGTCTTTCTCTCTCTCTCTCTGTCTCTCTGTCTTTCTCTCTCTCTCTGTCTCTCTCTTTCACACACATTTTATTAAGAAATGATTATTACTCTTGTCAAACACCTTTTCATTTGTTACAGTATTATTCTGTAGTCTACTAATGCCCTACTATATACCAATCCTTTTGAATTAAATATAATATTAGTCCTTTGGAGATTGGTCCATGATTCTCTATTGTATGTCACCATTGTCAGATATTGATGCTAAAAGCATGGATTATTGTGTCAGGAAACAGGTAAGGCTCACTAAAAGCATACTGCAGTTTTCCAAATGCAAAACAGTCTTCTACTTCCTCTTAATCAATTCTGGGGACAACCTCTTACCATTCATAGTGGTTCATTCAAGATCCACTCACTGATGCTTTACCTCATCTGACTGCATGTCCTAGTCAAGATGACAGCTATTCTTCATCCATTTTAGGTTTTTGAGTGAATTGTTAGGTTGTTTTTCTTGATGAATTATTTTGAGTGATAGTAAATTTTAATGAGGAAGTTTTCCTAGGACTTGATGTGATCAATAGAAAATTCCCCATGAGGGCAATGAATACTTTTGGGGAGCTAATGCCTCAGTGAATACTGATAATCATAGAATCATTTATTTATTTAATGAATTTTATTTTTTTTCAATTACATGTAGAAAAACCTATTAGATTGGCTAATATGACAGAAAATGAAAAAGATAAACTTTGGAAGGGATGTAGGAAAATTGGGATACTAATACACTATTGGTGATATTGTAAACCAATCCAACCATTCTGGCAGCTATTTGGAACCAAAGGGCTATAAAAATACTAGAACTGTATCCCAAAGAGATAAAAAGGATGGAGGATCAATTTGTGCAAAGTGTTTTTATTAGTTCTTTTTTGTGGTGGCAAAGATTTGGAAATTGAGGGGATGGCCATTAATTGGGGAATGACTGAATGAGTTGTGGTGTATGCTTTGTTTTTCTTTTTTTATTTTTATTTTAATAAATTTACACATGAATTTTCCAAAATTATATGATGCATATTGTCTCCCTCCCTTCTTTCCTCCCCTATCTGAACTGACAAGCAATTCAAGCTATTATACATAGATCAACATGCAAAACATATTTTCAAATTATTCATTTCTGTAAGTGAATAATCTCATAAACCAAAATCCCAAATCATATACCCAAATAAACAATTGATAAATCATATGTTTTTGTCAGCATTTCTACTCCAACAGTTCTTTCTCTGGAGGTGGATAGCATTCTTTTTCATAAGTCTCTCAGAAATTCCAGGATCATCGTTAGTAGCAAAGTCTTTCATATTTGAACATTCTACAATATTTCAGTTACTGTGTATAATATTCTCCTGGTTCTTCTTATTTCACTCTGTGTCAGTTCATGTAGGCCTTTATAGCTCTTTCTGAAATCATCCTGTTCCTCATTCCTCATAACACATACATCACAATTGGTTTAGCTATTCCCCAACTGAGAGCATTTCTTTAGTTTCCAGTTCTTTGCTGTGGTGTTTGATTGTAATGGAATACTATTGTTCTAGAAGAAATGATGAACAGATATTTCAGAAAAATATGGAGAAACTAACATGAACTGATGCAAAGTGAAGCAAGCAGAACCAGAATACTGTACGCTGAGAAAGCTATACTACTGTATGATAAGCAACTATGAATGATAGCTGTTTTCAGCAAAACAGTGATCCAGTACAACTCCAGAGGACTCATGGTAAAAGCTAACCACCTCTAGAGGAAGAACTGATGAAATCTGAATGCAGAACAAGTCTACTCTACTTCATGTTCTTTCTTCGATTTTTGTTCAAGCTTTCTCATGAAAAATGACAAATCTGGGAAAATGTTTTATATGACTGCACATGTAAAATCTATATCAGAAAACTTACCACCTCAGGGAGGGTGGGAAGGGAGGGAGAAAGGGAGTTTGAAACTCAAAATTAAAAGAAAAAACAAATGCTAAAAAAATTTTACAAGTATTTGGGGAAAAAATAAAATATTATTTTAAAAAACTGGACTGGTCTTTTTAACTTCAAGTCTGGGCACTTAACCATAAGCCACATTGAATATCTCTATTATTATGATCATGAATAGTGCTGCTACATCTTCTAATAACAAAGAGGAATATTGATAAAAGATATCAATTGATAGAGATATCAAATATACTTATTTTCCTCCTGGATTTCATTCTCTTTCATAGGGAAGGTCAGAATTTGGGAATTCAGATTATAGACTTAGACAATGACAGCTTAATTTCTAGGCACATATCATCTCTTAGAAAGAAATACTTTATTTCTCTTCCTTATTTCTTTGCACCCCATCTGCCTGGTCTTCATACTGAGTAGTAACTATCCTTCAGTACTCCTTATGCCACATTAGCATTTAATTCCATGGCTTTCATAATGTCACAGGAGGCCACATTTAGAATCCATATTTTATTGGCAAGAGACTATAGGCCCTGCAGAGACTTTAGTTGTGTATTTACACCATACCTTCATCTGAGTCTTGGGCAGGAAAACTGCCAAAGATGGAAAATATATGTAAAATCAGAAGTTGGATCATTCACAGTCTTGTTTCCTGGACATTTTCCTTTCCTAAAAAAATTTAAATGTACAACAATTGAAGCAGAAATAGATTCCCAAATGTTCAAAATTAAAGGCACAATTAAAAGCCCTCCTTGCCCCACTTTTAAATGCCTTATGATAGCTTCTAATCTCTCCACAAACTAAAAGACCTTTTTCATCCAATTGCTTTCCCTTGGCATTTGTCTTTCATGGATGAGGTCCTAATTACCCTTAGATCCTGTTGTTCTCTTGTCTCCTCTATGTCAGCTTCCCTAATGAAGCCCATGGTGACAGGATAAAGATAATTAAGATCACTGGAGAGCAGGACAAAATAAATTTGGAGCAAAGGAAAAAGCAGAGTGGATCTTGGGAAGGGAGTTAGAAGAATTGAAGAAGACTGAAGGGAAATAGGGTGTAAGATCAAAAAGCAAGGGATGGAAAGGATCTCACCCCCTCATTTTTCAAATGAAAAAACCAAGGTCCATTGAATCAAAGTGACTTTGCCCAGGGAGACATGTAGTAAATAAAAGAATCCCTCCTTTCTCCTTTTCTCTGTCTCTCTGTGTCTGTCATTCTGTCTCTGTCTGCTTGCCTGCCCTATCTATCTGTCTGTCTCTCTGACTGTCTCTCTCTCTCTCTCTCTTTCTCTCTCATATAGATTATGAAGGACTTTGACCAGTCACTATAACCCTGTGAAACTGTGAGATAGGTAGGCCAGATATTGTCCCTGTTTCCCAGATGAAAAATCTGAGGTTCAGAGGCAAAGTGATTAATACATCTTCACACAATTAGGACAGGGATATGACAGAGCTCGGATAGGAATCAGGCCTCCTGATTCTATACTTAATATTCTTGCTATTGTACACCAGTCACTTACCAGAGGAATTATTCATCCATGTATCTTATCACCTCTAGAATGGTGGGATGAATAAAAGCTCTTATACCAAAGAACAGAGGTTCCAATCCTGCTTTGATACATCGTCATTGTGAAACTAGACAAATCACAACCTCCTTAGAACACAGTTTCCTCATTGGTAAAAAGAAATAGATTAATTTTGTCAAAATGGAAAGTCCTACATAAAATTATGAAGAGTGAAATGAGCAGAACCAAGAGAATGCTATAGACACAAACAGAAATATTGTTTGAAGAATGACATATCTACCTCCAAAGAATCAATAAATAGAAATAAGCAAAACCTGGTTGTATATGTACATATGTCATTTTGTCAAATGATGCCTTCTCTAACAGGGGTAGGAAAGGAATTAACTTGGTAGTTTAATGTAACAAGCAAATAAATAAAGTTTGGGGAAAAAAAAGGTTATACAATAGTTAGAGCACCAGGTCTGGCATCAGGAAGACCTGAATTCAAATGTGACCTCAGATACTTACTAGCCTTGTGACTGTGGGTAAGTCACTTAACTTGTTTTGCCTTAATTTCCTCATGTGTAAAATGAGTTGGAGAAGGAAATGGCAAATTGTTCCAGTATCTTTGCCAAAAAAAATAAACAAACTCCAAATGGGTTGACAAAGAGTTGGATACAACTGAAGCATCTCAACAACAAAATGAAAGGGTTGACTAGACAACTTGGCTATGATCCCTGCTAGAATGTAATTTCCCTGAGAGCAGGAGCTAAGAAGTAGCTGTTGCTGTTTCCCCCTTCAGAATAGTCATACGAGGCATTTAATGACTATTCCTGCAAATAGTTAACTAAAAGCTGCACACAGTTGAAGATGGTGCCTGTTTTATTTGTTTTTGGAGGGTTCTAAAGAGCCCAGTGGCCATGTGGGTAGTCATCAATATTGAAAGCTAAAAGTACTTTTGGTTCCATTTTATCTCAACAATGTTTGCTAGCCTGTCTCAGAATATAAATCTGTTTTGCTTTGTTTTTGCCCAAGGCTCTGGTATTAGGTATCTGTATAGGCCAATTAATTTCGCATGGAGGAATAACGCTATTTCACAACTTGAAACTTTGCCTTGATCCTGGTCAGCTATCTCAGCAATGGGTAGGTGTCCCAGGGAAATGTGGACGGCTTCATGACAGCCCACCACCAACAGCTGCTAGAAACCAGGGAACTTGGCACAATAGCCTCTTATGGGAAATGGAACCTGTATTCCCTCTGGCTTTGGAAGATGAAATTGTTTAAATAAGAAAAACAGCTTGATATTTTCTGGATATCCAGAGCTATTTTCTCATTTATAAAATAAGGAGCTGAGTTGCTGCCCTCCTAGGTTCCTTCCAGCTCTAAATCTATAATCACAATTACTTGGGAAGAAATGATTTCTATTTTCTTACACAAATTTCTAACAAATTAGATTGCAACTTGTTACTTCAAAAGGACTTTGAAAACTTGTGTTAGTCAATAAACCCAAAAGAGAAAATGGTTCTTTGGAGGAGAGCCCCTATGTCTGGACCCACATGATCCTAGATTTAGGGGTGACTCGGGGCCATACCTTATGCCTCAAGAGATAACTGAGGTTTCACTTCCTGTTGTAACCATTCCTGATTAATACCTTCTCCCTAATCCAAAACTATTTTTCATTTACTCTATTTGTTCTTTATATTATATCACATAATCTTGGGCATTGCTTAACCACTTAAATGTCCCTAAGACTCTAAGTCGGAAGAAAGGTGGTACTTTGCACTGGCAGATCGAGTTACCTCAATGTGAGTGACATCATATCAGTGAAAACATACACACAGGATCCAAAAAAAAATTCTAAGCATTTTACTTTTATACACTGATCTATGAACACGTTGATCCCTGCTATAGACTGGGAGCTCACTGAGGCCAGAAATTGTTTTATTCTCATATTTGTATTCCTATACTCAAGCTGGTTAAATATGGCACCTGGTAGATTCTCTATAAAAGGTTATTGAATAGAATTGAATTATTATCTTAAGACTAGTAACTCACAATGTTGTGATGCTTTGCTAATAATAACTCTGTACATTAATTAATGTATATGCAATTTTCCTAGTGCAATGGAAAGAGAACTGGATCTGAAGTCAGTCAATCTGGTTCAAATCCCAGCTCCTATAGTCACTGTCTATATATCCTTGAGTATGTCACTGGGGCCCTGTTTCTTCATCTATAAAACAAGATCAAACTGTCTGAACTCTTAAGGCCTCTTCCAGATAAAGGTCTATACTGCACTGTGCTTTATAGCTGAAGAAATTGAGTACATGAGACCTTGTCTCACCTAGGACACATGGCTTATGTCAGAGTTGGGATTGCAATCCACATCTCCAAATACACTCTAGCCACAACTTTCAAGATTGCTTTTGAATTTCTTCATTTGTCTCTTATGAAGCCAATTTCTCAACTAAGCCTCCTAGATTCATCATTCTGGTTTTGGAGTGGGAAGATAATAGAAACATTCGTTTTTAATCAGACAAGGTTCTGCCATTTCTTATTCCTTGCCTTCAGTCACTATTGAACATTTTTTTAAATAAACTTCCTTCTTTTTAGGGTTGGTTGTTTGGTTGGGTTGATTTTCTGTTTTTTATTCTCAATTGCGAGTCTCTTTTCAGGGCTATACGATGAATTTCTCCTTTATGGGCCCATTTGAAATGTTCTAAGTAAATGATAATTTTCATTTTCTTCTCTTGGTATTTGGGGAGCCTTTCACTTTTAAAAAAAGTGACATGGGTTTTCTGGATTTCACAAGATGTTTCTTCATCTATAAAACGAGAAAATTGGGTTAGAGGAGTTCTAAAGTTTGATTTGGGTCTAAGTCTATAATCCCATGAACTTCACAACTGCTCAAGAAATTACAATGATTTTTGTCCTTGATTTTCTTTTCTTTCTTTTTTTTTTAAAACCCTTACCTTCCCTGTAAGCCAATATACAATACTGTGTATCAGCTCCAAGGCAGAAGAGGGGTAAGGGCTAGGCAATGGGGGTTAAGTGACTTGCCCAGGGTCACACAAGTGGGAAGTGTCTGAGGCCAGATTTGAACCTAGGATCTCCTGTCTCTAGACCTGGCTCTCAATCCACTGAGATACCCAGCTGCCCCCTATCCTTGCTTTTCCATTAGGAAATGCTAGGGGGAAAGATAACTAACCCTGAAAAAAAAAAAAAAAACACAGGTCTTTAGAATCAGATGACCTGTCCTGAAGAAGGAAGGAAGGAAAGGATCAAGGGAAGGAGGAATGGAGGGAGAGAGAGGGGAGAGAAGAAAGAAAGAAAGAA
>NC_058135.1:131825392-131859042 GCF_016433145.1 Gracilinanus agilis
AAAGAAAGAAAGGAAGGAAGGAAGGAAGGAAGGAAGGAAGGAAGGAAGGAAGGAAGGAAGGAAGGAAGGAAAGGAAGGAAAGGAAGGAAAGGAAGGAAGGAAGGAACAAATGAGAGAACACAGTACAGAGATTTGGAAAATAGAATAACATTTTACTAGAGCCTTCCCCAACCCCTCATAATTCCAGTGCCTTCCCTTTGCTAACCACTTTCTACTTATCCTGTATGTAGCTTGCTCTGTATCTGTTTCTATATTGTCCATCATTTGATTATAAGTTCCTTGAGGGCAGAGACTGCCTTTTGCCTCTTTTTGTAATCCCAGGATGTACTTACCACAATGCCTAGCACATAGGAGATTCTTAATAAATTTTGATTGGTTGATACTTGAGGAACAGCCAAAAGACCACTTCTAGATCCTAAATCAGTGATGGCAAAATGGCAAACCTTTTAGAAATGGAGTGCCAGGCCCTATCCCTATCCTAACCCCCCAAACCAAATGATGAGCTCACCCACTCATCCCACCTCACCCCTACCAACCCATTATCCCAGAAAGGGAAGGGAGGAAACTGTCCCATTGGCTGCTGGGTAGAAGAGTGAGGAGTGTGAGGAATGTCCTCAAGCATATGGAGATGGGGAGAGAAACAGCTCCAACCTGAATCCCTCTGACTTCCTAGTAACAAACTCTGGCTGGTGACTGCAGGTGTACCCACCAAGAGGTCTGTGTGCCCCTTTTGGCACATATGCATTAGGTTCACCATTACTATACTAGACTTTATGAATGAGTGAGGGGGCAAGGGGAAGCTTAACAGACTAGAAAGAGACCAGGTTGCAAAAGGCTTTTAATATATTATCTCATTTGTTCTCACAAAAACTTTGTGAAGTTGCAATTATCCTCCATTTTATAAATGAGGAAATGGAGGCTAGTAGAGTCTATGACTTACCTAGAATCACACAGTTAATACAGGTCAAATGCATTAATAATTATTAATTAATAATAATTAATAATAATAATGCAGGACATGAATTCAGATCTTGACTTCAAATTTAGCCACTGCAGTACCTAACTGCTCCTATACATAACCTAAATCATGAAAATGACATTTACAAAGCAATGATGAGAACCTTGCCCCTCTTTAGAGAACCTCTGACTCTGACCCCCATATATATTTTGTGGGATAGGAACCAGGAAGTTACTGAACAAGAAGAAATTAAGTGAATTGGCAGTAGCCTATATGTCAAGTCTGGAGAGTGCCTCTCTGTGCATCTTTCCTCCCTTTCCTTCTGGCCCCAAAATATCCTTCTACAGACTGACCTACATATGTATCCTGGCCCTTTGTCTTCCCAGTTACTCTAATCCACACACAATCCATCTTTGTTTTGCCCTGATTTCTTCCATTGCTTCTTTCTTCATGGCCTTGATGTCTCAGGTTAAGCCTTACACCTTCCCTGGTGTTGGTAAAGCTGCACATGTAATGAAACCTTTTGTTTTAGAATTATTCACTGATTTGCTTCACATGGGAAAATCTCTATGCCCCCAAAAATGTCTGGAACAGACTGGAACAATACAAATATCATTATCTAGGCACTCTTGCAAGTGCTGAGCTTTACTCTAGTTGGGTAAGGACCTAAATCATATTTCAGAGATGGTAGAATCTTTTTCTTTATGAGAGACAGAAAGGGGTGAATAAAAAGGTTTATTTTATAAAGTATAACTGAATTGAAAGCATGATGTTCTCTGGACACTGTTTCACCACCTCTTCGGGAAACTTAGTTATTTCTAGCACCAGTAGGAATTTAATAGGCTTATATACATTGCAAGTCACAACCCAGAAAGTAATGACAAACACTACTGAAACCAATTGGAACAAAATGAGGTGAGTCAGAACACTGTCCCCATCTCTAGAGATGTCCTGTTTTGAGGCACAGCACTAAAAGACTAGCAAGTCATTACTTGTAGCCAATTCAGCTTTTATTTTAGTTCACATAGGTGACGACATGTACTCTTATTCAAGAAGTTATGGGAAACCTATTTTTATCATCTTGTCTAATGAAAGAAATAATTGTATTAGATGGTAAAAGCTTCTCATATTTATTTATATCATGATTGATAGATGGGACAATAAGACAACACAGATTAAGAATACTTCAGATTCACACCCTTAGAGATGGCAGAGAAAAGAAGACAGAGAACAGCATTCTTGCCAAGCTTTACCAATCTACCCTTCTATAATGACGTTAAAAAAACATGCCTAATTAAAATAAAGAACCTTAGAAGAGTAGGTCAATTTATAACAAAGTGGCCAGGAAAAATAAGGGAAGGACTCTTAGAAGGGATAGGGATTGGGGAAATAATGATTAGAAGATAATTAGACTTCTGAGAAGAAATAGGATTTTAAAAAGAGGCACAAAAGGAAAAACAGAAGAGAAAAATAGAATGGAGGGAAATACACAACTAATAATTAAAACATTTAATATAAATGGAATGAATTCACCCATAAAATGAAAATGGATAGCAGAATAAATCAGAAACCAAAACCCAACAATGTTGCATACAAGAAATACTCTTAAAAATGAGAGACATATATAGAGAAAAATAAAAGGATAGAGTAATATATATCATGCTTCAGCTGCCAAAAAATATAGGGATAGCAATAATGATCTCAGACAAAATTAAAGCTAACATAGATCTAATTAAAAGAGATAAGCAGAGAAACTACATTATGTTAAAAGGTACTGTAGATAAGGAAATAGTAGCTGAGGTACTGGGAGTACTTAGCTTCCTGGTATGGTAGAAAGGCTGAATGTCTGGTCAGAAAAAGATTTTGAGAGTCCTCTCTTCCAGCACTGGGTACAGAATCAAGTGCTATTTGGCAGTTCTTTAACTCATTATCCAGTTCCAGTGTGTAGTGCCATGGCAGGGAAGAGCAAGTGCAGTCACAAGGGAACTAGGATCCTTTTTGGGTAAGAACAGCATCTTAGAACAGGATTTCTGTCTTGATAATACCAGTTTGGAAACACCATAAATTTAGTCTCCTAGATCTAGCCAGGAAAGTAACTTTCCTGCTCAGTTATATTATAACTACTGTTTACATTTATAACTGCAGTTCAGCTATTTTTAATTGTCTTACTCTTTATTATCCCATTTAAGGTTTTCTTGGCAGAGATATTGGTGTGATTTTGCCATTTCCTTCTCCAGCTCATTTTATAGATAGAGAAATTGAGACAAACAGGGTTAAGTGATTTGCCCAGAATTGCATAGCTACTCAGTATATAAGATTAGATTTGAATTCAGATCTCTTGTCTCCAGGTCTGAGGCTCTATCCTCTTAGGTGTCACCTGAAAGCAGCAGAAGAGCACTAAAGAACAAAGTTCATTCTAGGCATCTAATTCAGAGGTGAGCAGAATCCAACTCTAATATAAAGTCAAGAAATAGAGTGGAAAAGAGAACAAGCAACAAAAAAATAAACTAACCATAAAATTCTACTATGGTAACAGGGAAGATTAAGACACAAATTTGGAAGAAGACAATGGCTTGAAAACATATATAAGCAAAGCTTTTACACACATACACACATACAAATACAAATTAGACACAAAAACAATAATAATTCCTACAAGAACTAAAGATTTTTTTAAGTAAAAGAATTTTAAAAATCAAATAAGAGTGCATGCTAGAGAAAAAAATGGAAAAAAGGAAATGTGAGCAGTGCAAAAAAATCATGAAGAGAATTAACTTGGTAAAAAGAGGGGCCAAAAAACAACAAAGGAAAAAACTCGCTAAAAACCATAATTGGCTAGATGGAAAATAGGTAGAAAAACCTCATTGGAAAAAATAATAAATCCTTAAAAATTAAAATTAGTCATATGGAAGCTAATGACTCTATAAGACCTCAAGAAATAATAAAATGAAGTCAAGAGACTGAAAATAGAAACAACCTGAAATATTTCATAGGAAAAATGACCAATTTAGAAAATAAAATAAAGATAATTTCTGAATTATTGGACTATCTGAAAGCTACAATAAAAAAAGAATCTAGACATTATATTTCAAGAAATTATAAAAAGAAAACTGCCCTTATCTCTTCAAAGCAGAAGGCAAAGCAGAAACTGAAAGAAATTACAGGGGCAACTAGTATTTGGAGTCAGAGAACTTGATTTCAAATCTGGTCTTAGACACTTCCTAGCTCTGCGACCCTCAACAAGTCATTTAATCCCATTTGTCTAACACATGTGCTTCTGTTTTAGAGTTGTTACTAAGAAAATAAGGTGTTTTTTTTTTCATCTACTGTTCACCTCCTGGGAAAAATCCCCAAATAAAACCCCTCAGGGATATTATAACCAAAATCCAGAGCTTCCAAGTCAAGGAAGAATTATAGAATCAAATCCTTAAAGTAGTATTTTACTTTCGGGCATTTACTATTATAAATATGAATGAATCTTTAAATTCTACAAAGACAAGGGTTATCTGAAATAGTTAAATATTTGAACTGAGAGCTTCCATTTACTACTCATGTAACTTTCAGAAAATTACTTAAATTCTTTTAGCCTCAGTTTCCTCATCCTTACAATAAGGGTATTAGACTAGATAGCCTCTAGGCTCCCTTCCATCTCCAGATCTATGATTCTTTGTTCCTATATTTGATAATATGCAAATTATATTTAAATTCAGTTGTTGTCTATAAATATGCTACTAAAAGGATTCTCTCAGTTTTAAATATATTAACTATCAAATGGCCATATTGGTATATATTAGTTGTAGATAATTTCTCCATTTCTATAGATTGAATGAATACTGTTAGTATGTCATATAGGTCAAAACAATAATAGTAATAATAATAGTTAGCATTTATATAGTATTATAAAGTTTGCAAAGTATTTTTGCATGTGTCAGCTATGAAGATGGGATTGACTCTCCCCTGTTCTATTTTTGAATTAATTAACCAAAGCTTGAACATCTCTACTTGACACTAGGTGGGAGGGTTCACAAGTCACTTAGAGAGCTCTACCCTTTCAAATCAATCAGTCCGAAAATTGTGAATCCTTTGATAAGTGTTTATATCCTCATAGGGCAAGAGGTGGAACCTAAAAACACTGCCCCCCTGGGCAATGCTAATCAAATTTAAAGACTGCAATTGGTACCCATAAAGTGAAGGAAGGGACAGGAGGTGACATAAACAAAAGGACAATAAAAGATGATGAACTTTCTGTTCAAGAGGTCTTTGTCCTGAATTTTCGGGTTGGAGGATTTTTCTCCTTCAGGACTTCTTGGGACTTCAGTCTGGCTTCTCTTGGGCATGGGACTCTGGATCTTGGACTGCTTCTGGCAAGACTTATCCTGGATCTTCTCCCTTTGGATATTCTCCTGGTGAGTGAAAAGCTGACCTTCCTTTCCTGGCTTCTGGAGAGAATAGTTCCAGAGAGGGCTTCCTTTCTTGGAGGAGGCCATGTGGGTTGAACCCTTGCTTAATTCACCACCAAGTCCTCAGGCTGAGGGGCTAATGAGCCCTGGACCGGAGCAACATTTAGGATAATAAGATAGGTTTCTTACTCTACCCTCTTTTACATTTCTTTACTTTCACTCTCTCCAACTCTTTGTAAATAAAAGCTGCTAAAAGTCATTTTGACTTGAGCTGTATTAATTTTAAAATCGGTGACCACAGTATTATCTTAGAATTCTCATATATTCAGTCCAAACCTTAATTTAATTCCTTACATAGTTCATAGGTATGAAAAGAGTCTTCTTCTAGAGAGCTAGTTCTGAATTGTTCTTTTTAATATTAATTAGACTTCTTCCTGCACTTTCAACTTCTTTTCAACAAGAATTGTTACTTATCTTCCTCTTATCAACACTCTAACATTATCATCTATTCACACTTGATCTCATCAAAAACAAAGATGAATTAATTCACAAGGAAGTACTTCTAGTAAGAAGATAAGTCATACCTTAAATTGGCAAGATGTAATTAAAATAAATGGCTATTGGCAGAGGAAAAGAAGGCTATGGCTAAGCCTGTAGATATTGGGGACAATGTCTGCCAGCAAACATGGCATTTGGGGTTTGGTTTAACTGTTACACTTGGTTGAGCTTAAATTCTAATAATTAACCTGGGACTTCAGTCTTTGGCTTTGGAAAAAGTAGACTTAGAAGGAAAAATATCCCATTTCCCAGTGTGCCCTGCCACCACCATGGAGTAGAATTACAAGCAAACTGGGATATTTCTACTGGATTTGTTTCAGTGTGGCAAAAAGACCACAGGATTTGTAGATATACTATCATGGATTCATAGTTAGGAGGAACCTTCAAGGTCATGGAGTCCAACCCTCTCATTTCATAGATGAAGAAATTAAAGAACAGAAAGTACCTTGCCCAAAGTCCCATAGCTAGTAAATGTCTGAGGCAGGATTTAAACCCAGATCCTCCTAGCCCCAAGCCCAGCATCTGTACAAATACCAACTCCAACACTTATTATGAAGAAGACTTTTGTATGAGATGCCAGATGTTCTTTGGGTTTTATTTCTAGTGATGGTGGTGATTTTGTGGTGAAGGACAGTGGAACTATGATTTCATCCCTGAGATACTTCCAGTAAAGAGACCACTCTCTAAGAATGCATATCAGCAAATGATTCTGTAATTTATAGTATTACAGAATGATTTGAGATACTGACAAGTGACTTGCTGGGAGAAAGGAAGGAAAGAAGTGGGGAGAAGGGAAGCATTTTACAGATAGGAAGAGAGCTAAAGTAAATTATCAAATATAATACAACTAGTTAATTGTCACACAGCCTTATGATACTTTATGATTCTCTGTATAGTTTGTGTCTCCCCAGTTGCATTGCAACCTCAAGACTATGTCTTCTGAATCTCAGTGCAAAACATACATTAAAAATATAACTATGTGAATGTGAAATCCCCTACCCCATCTCATGATTATATCAGTATCAGCAGGTTTTCCAAAATTCAGTTATTATGTCATATTAGATCAGCAGTTTTTTCATAAATTAGTTATTTTGTGATCATAGATCTTAAACTTTTCTGAGAATAACCAAGATATAATTCTATATGGAGTATTTTCTGTATCTGAATCATACATGATTTTATATGAAGTATTTTTATTCTTTTAGAGGTTTAGCATTTTTAGTCATTTAGTCCTTTTGCAACTGAATCAGTATTCAATTAATAGTTCAGTCCTTTTGGAACCAAATAAGTATTTGATTGTAAGTATTAAACATTTCTAAAAATGGTAATTGCTTAATTCTGAAAGAATCATTTCTAAGAAGAATCATACAGCAGGCATAAAGTTTTCTGACACTTCTCCATCCTATGTTGTACTATGTGAAGTTGTGGTTCAGACATACCCATATTATCTGATTTTTCCATCTCCTTTACATTTTACTTTGATTTACCTTGATTCATTCTTGGATAACTATATCAGAAAATTTATTATATCTTTTGTACAAATTTTTGGACCACTCACGAGGCTCCAGGTCTTCGGTTGTCAACTGGAATCTGACTTTATTGTGTGACTAGTCCTCTCTCAATGAACTGATTTCTTTCTCTCAATGAACTGATTTCTTTTTGGCTTGGAGACTGTTTTACTCTTTGGTGTGTCTGCTAATAAATTTTCATCACAAATAGATGGTTCCTGAATTGAATAGCAGTTTGTGACATTTGCTGACAATTTGTCATGTGCCTTTGCAAAAGATAGTCCTCTAATCAAGCTAGTGATTTCCTGTCTGTGTCACGCCTGCCAGAGTGATTGCTATCACTGGTGATTTTGGTGCAAGGTTACAGTTGTGTGGCCTGACCAGGAAAGATACAGATAGGCATATTCACAGCTTCAAATCTTGTAATACTGTTTTGGAGTGGAGAGAGGGATGGATCATCAGTCAGAGGGCATTAGTTCAAATCCTGGATCTGAATGAACTTAGAAAGAATCCTAAGCCTTTCTTACCTTCAATTTCCCCATCTATAAAATAAGAAGATTACACTAGATTGAGCTCTCTTACCCCTTCCAGCGCTACATCTATGACTCTAGGAGATCATCTAGTATTTTTTGTATTTATCTAGGTTAAATGACATACAGTAATAAAATCTGAAGACAGGAAATGATCCTGAATACTCTATGCTAGCCACTACAACCCAAATTCTTACAGGTCCTTCCAACATCCACTTTGACCTCCCTGGCTTCATTCAAGTCCCAACTAAAATCTCACCTCCTACAAAAAGCCTTCCCTAATCCCTCTTAATTCCAGGGCCTTCCCTCTCTGCATTATTTCCCTTTTATCTTGAATATAGCTTGCATATTTGTTTATATTTTATTTCCCCCATTAGATTATGAGCTTCTTGAAGGCAAAGTACTGTCTTTTGTCTTTTTTTTTATACTGTACGGGCTAAAAATGAAAGAGTTGGACTAAATATATAAGAAATGTGGTCTCCAGAAATTCTTACTCAAGTCAGAATTACTTTTTTGTGGTAGTTTATTTACAAAAGGAGAAAGAGCAAAAGTAAGGAAATCAGAGAGTAAGTAATTACTCTGGACTAAACCAGGCAGGGCTTCAGAGGCTCCAGCAAAGGGGGCCCAGAGGTAGATTAAATAAAGGTTTTAGCCATAAGGCTTCCTCAAAGATAAGGGGCCTCTCTCGAGGCTAGTACCTCTCAGAAAAAAAGCCAGGAAAGGGAGTCAGCTTTTTTCACTCATCAACATGGTAGTTCTAAAGGAAAATTGAAGAGAAGTCCTAGATCCCAAACTAGAGCTCCTTCAAGGTCAAGTTTGAAGGTGAAAGCTCTGGTCACAGGAAGTTCTTGCTACTTTTAAAGACCATTCCTTTCATCACTTCCTGTGCCTTCCTTCCATTTTATGTGGACCAATTATGGCTAAAGCTTTGCTTAGGACTGCCCATGGGGCAGTCAGTTGATTCTGATTCGTCACTCACTATCGCACATGTGGGTAACAGACCTCCCCATACTGAAGGATAAGTGGAGTGTATATGCTTCTGGTGATTAAATCTAAAAATGGGCAGGGAAGAGTTAATACCATCTTCACAATACTCAGGACTTGGCACAGTATCTGGCATATAGTAGAAACTTAATAAAAATTTATTGAATAAATGAATGAACCTGCAATTACAATTGTGGGGGAAATCATATTAGTGGAAATACCAATAAGAGAAACAAAGTCTCTAAGCCAAAAAGAAATAGGTTTAGTGAGAGAGGGCAGGACTCACAAAAAAGCTGGACTCTGGTCATGACCAAAGACCTAGAGCCTTGTGAGATGACCTTCTTTATATCCAAAAGACTAGTACAACTTACGTCCCAGAGTAAAAATAACTCATAAAAGGGGAGTGTCTAAGTAGTCACTTGGTGTGATACTCAGGGTACATGTCACAACAGGAGAGGTGGTAGATATAAGGGTGGAGTAGATATGCTAAGACTAACTCCATAAGAAAAAGGCAATCATATGACAAGGTTATAAGTTCAAAGTCATAATGCTGAATAAAGCATCTCAAGGCCATAGTTGCTAAAATTAAACAAGTGACAATCAGAGTGTCTGAATAAAAAACTAAAATTATTTGTGTGTGGGTGTGTGTGTGGGTATATTTCTTATCATCTTAAATATATAATTAATTAATTAATTAATTAAGACTATTTTTCCATGGTTACATGACTCATATTCTTTCCCTCCCCTCCTCCCACCCTCCTCCCATAGCAAAAAAGCAATTCCACTGCGTTTTACATGTGTCATTGATCAAGACCTATTTCCATATTATTAATATTTGCTTAGAGTGATCATTTAGAGTCTACATCCTCAATAATATCCCCATTGAACCATGTGATCAGGCAAATATTTTTTCTTCTGAAAACGCTAAAATTACAAGGGGTTGAATAATAATATTAACTAATCTATGCTAAAATTATTTGATCATGTTAAAATTGCAATTATGATTAAATCAGGACTACTGCTAACATTTAAATCTAATCATCATAAAAGTGGGTAGGTGATTTCTCACTCACAATCCTGGATGTATATATGAAATTATATTTCATAGCTCACACATTTCCAAAGCAAATTCTTACAACCTAAACTGATAATATATACAGGTAAGATTTTCTGGATTCCGTTGAGGGGATTAATCTTGATTTCTAACATAGATATTACAGTTTGAAAATAAAAACAAGACACAACTAAAAAAAAACCACACATGCACACAGAGAACCTAGATCCCAGTTCAGAAAATAACTGGAGATGGGGAAGAGTGAATTAGGATGTCAAAGGACAGGAATAGAGCAGAATGATCAGTAAGTTAGCTCAGAAATAGAAGTGTGGACAAATATAAGATTGTGAATCTTAGATATTAAAAATATATTAAAATAGACATTGCTATATAAGATTTAATTGTAATGAAATTGAATAAGAAATTTCAGGGGCAGAGACCCCTGGTTGCTAACAGCTCTGATAAGACTTGGTTACAGACAAAGCACAACCAAGATATACTGACAGAAAAGGATCTCCACACTTTTTCCCATAATCTGAACCCCACATTTGGTGCTGATAAGCTGTGAACTCCAGCCCTCCTCTTTTGATGGACTCTGCAAAATAATCCTGACAAGCTCCCAAACTGAACGATCTGTAGATTCCCTACAAAAGAAGAATTCTTTGTAACATAAATTAGGTCTCACTCCTACAGAGAGCTCTCACCTCTACTTGGAAGTCTTACAGGCCTTTGGCTGGCTCGGAGATGACTCAATTCCCTTATTTTCTCACTATGTTCTATCTTAAGTAGACATTCAGATTGCTGTGATATTTTATGTGAAGGTTTTTGATTTTAGCAGCAAAATGCATTATTATTTTCAACAGATTGGTGTCAGGAGAAGGACATAGTATTGAGAGAAACTACATTTGTACAGGGCTTCAAATTCTGCTGAACAAACAGTAAGAAAACTTTTTTTGTTTTCCCAACTTGTCTTGTTGGTCTGGCGCAAACAGGGCAGGCTCCCATATCTGTAGCCAAGGATCAAACTCTCTGGTTAGGTTGAGCCTCCCATAGCAAACCCCTTTCCATTTCTTCTTCCCTGGATTTCACTTTCATTTGGGGTTATACTTCACAGAGTCCAAAGGCAGGCAAAAATATGGTTTCAGGTAAAATAATGGTTTCAGGTAAAAAAATCTAGGACTTCTTTAAACTCTGTCCTCTTGAAGGCAGTCCTCTGCCCCATGATATAGCAGCCTGGATTCAAAAACTAAGATTAACTTCCTTAAGGACTGCCTAGGGCAGCTTTCAATATGTACATCATTGAAGGTACACTTTTGTCTCCTCAATCATTTCAGTTTTAAATATGTAGATTCCTGAGGCTAAGTCCAATCATTATTCTGACCCGGCAACCTCCTCTCTTCCAGCAGAGCTCCCACTGGAGGCTGGAGATCCTGCTTTCACTCTATTTTTTTTTCAGAGTAAGTTTGAAGTTCATTTTCCCTCCTTTGTTCTTCTTCTTTTTATTAAGGTCTAGGCAAGTTGCCCAGAGATCGGCTCTGGGTTGTACTTGCCAAGGTAAAAAAAGGCAGATGTAAAAAAGGTAGGAAGAGGCCATGAAAAACATAGGTAAGAATAAGTTCAAATCTGGCCCATGTGGGAAGGGCGTTCCTCCGCAGAGAGGGACTGCCACAGGGTTGCAGGTCGCTAACTGGTTATGTCTCACAGGTATAGCAGGTACACTTCTAGGCGAAATCCCTGCAGAGTTGTCTGCTCTAGTCTTGACAGTCTGGTACTAGGATATACTAACACGAAAGACTAAACCACATGCAATCGAATTATCTGACAACTGACACATATATGTAATCACATCAGATGGTCATTTATTTTCATTTGGTTGTTTTTAATGTAAATTGAAAAAATTAAGGGTAGCAAGTGTATGATAATTTAATTTTTCTCTTACCATTATTGCAAATTATAGGAGAAAAATGATTAAGACATTGAAATATTCTATCGTAATCACATGAACCTCTGGTTTTTCTGGGTAGTATTTTTTAAGATCTTTCTCTCAAGGGGGTTTCTTTTTTATGTCCTTGTCTAAATGTCTGTCTTATCATTTCCTCTGTGTTTTTGTTTCTTTTTAAAATGTAGGAAAATCTTTGTTTTGTGTCTTCTTTAATGTTACTTTGAAAGTCTTTGAAAGGGTAAATGCAGTCAGCCAGGAAAAGCAGCTATTATAAAGCTACAGTAAGAGAGTTTAGTATTTAGGTGTCAGCAGGAGATACTGATGAAAAAGTGATGGAGTTTCCCCCCTCCCCACTAAAACTGAAACTAAACTACTGTTCTTTATTCCAATACTAGGTAAATTCTATATTGAGTTTCTTTTTAAACCCTTACCTTCTGTCTTAGAATCAACACTATGAATTGGTTCCAAGGCATCAGAGCAGAGAGGGCTAAGCAATGGGGGTTAAGTGACTTGCCCAGGGTCACACAGCTAGGAAATGTCTGAGGTCAGATTTGAATCTAGCACCCACCATCTCTAGGCCTGGCTCTCTATCCACTGAGCCACCCAGCTGTCCCCTCTATAATGAGTTTTAAACTTCATTGGGTATGATTACTAAAATGTTAAAGGAAATTTACGAATGCTTTCATTGAATTATTATCACCCGGCTAAGCATAAGTTTCATGATTTAAATGTGATATTAAATACACAAAATTTTCTCTTATGTTCTCAAATTTGAGAGGGGCTGTTAGGCCAAGTTTCTTCCTCCTCTAGGACTGCTGTTAGATGTAAATGTATCTGTCATAAGATGTTACTATATTTGTTTGGGGTACATTTTGTTTTAGTTTAAGGAAACAATAAATAACTCACTGTTAGATAAAATGTACAGTGAAGTGCTCTTTCGAGATCTTTGTAAGAGTTGCCAGCCCTTCCCTGGGCTCAATATGTGGTCTCCAAACAGATAAACCTCCTCTCCCTGTGGTTCCTCATCCGGAAAGTGGCCAAGAGTTTCCTCTATCCAAAACTTAGACCCTCCATTATGTCACTTTCCTGAGTCTCACTGATTGGCCAGACTTGACCTCAGTCCAGACTAGAAGTCAGCCTTCCCACAGCCAGGACTCACATGGAACTAGAGGCAAGTATCTTCTGGGTGCTCGGGAGCCAGGAGGCTTCCGGCATCCTCCCAGAATACAGCACACACCCCACCTTATACTGATAACCCTCAAGCTTTGTTCTTAATCCAATCACTAGGTAGTGGCTGAAGTGAAACCCAATTCCCTAGAGAATGGGTTTTTTGAATTCAATATGAAACTTTCCTTTTTTAACCTCAAGACTGATCTTAGGGTACCAAGAACAAGGTTTACAAGATGGTGTTAAATTCTTATATTAATTTTTAATGATGTGGCTAGTTACAGGTATGGAAATGGATCCCGACGAAGCGATTTAAAATGTCTGAATTTTCCTCTTGTTATATGGTTTCCATAATTAACTTGCTAAGCCATTTTTTCCATATACAAAACAATGGAAAATAATTTTTCCCAGTTGGTTAGAAGTTTCATAAATTCTGAATAGTACTGTCTAAAATCAGAGTCAGCTGGGTGGCTCAATGACTAGAGAGTGGGGGGTCAGAGTCCAAATGATCTGAGTTGAAATTTTGCCTCAGATGCTTACTAGTTATGTGCCTCTGAGAAATTCACTTAACCTTTTTTTGCCTCAGTTCCTCATCTATAAAACAGGGAAACACTGGAGAAGGAAATGGCAAACTACCCCAAAATGTCTGCCAAGAAACCCCATAGACAAGTCCTTGGGATCAGGAAGACCCAGACACAACTGAACAACAAAACAATCAGTGAAGTTCTGGTATAAATTGAAAAAACAAACAAACAAACAAAAAACCTTCCCTGAAAGTCTAAGCTGAGGGAAGGTGTTTGCTTCATTAATCTATCTTCTATCCTCTAAAATTCTCCCAGTTAAAGATTTGTTTAAAAGCCCTAAGACTTTGGGCATAATTTCCTTCAATTCAGAGACATGACAGAGGTTAAAATGAAAAGAAAAGAAATAGCCTCCAACTTCCCAGGGAGTTCAGAGGATAGGGACTAAATCCCATTCATCTTTGTATCTCCCTCAGGGTGGTCAAACATCTCCTTGTACATAATTGATGTGAACTCAATACATATTTGTTGAATGAATCATCAATATTCAGTCTTCCAGAGACAGTCGTCTATTGGGGGTAATACAAGTCATTTTGCTATTCTCTCCTTGAATTACTGACCTCAACAGTCATTTAGGATATTTACATTTTCTACCCTTCTTGCTTACTGGCTATCCTATTCCTCCTTCACAAGCTTCATAAATAACTTCCTTCTTTCTTTAAGGTGTATTCTGAGAGGCAGGAATACTTAGGAGTGACTATATCTTAAATGAACCAGTGCAGAAGGATGGAAAGGGTTGTAACTAGGAAGGAATGAAGCTGTAGACCAGTGATTCCCAAAGTGGCAGCTACTGCCCCCTGGTGGGTGCTGCAGCAATCCAGGGGAGCAGTGATGGCCACAGGTGCATTTATCTTTCCTATTAATTGCTATTAAATTTTTTTTTAAATTAATTTCCAGGGGGCTAAGTAATATTTTTTCTGGAAAGGAAACAGTACGCCAAAAAAGCTTGGGAACCATTGCTATAGAACCAAGAAAAAGGGGTAGGCGAAGAAAACTGGGTAGGACAGGGTTCAAAGAAACCATTATGCATAAGCAAAATGAACAGGCTCCATCACTGACCTGGAGAAGTCACTTAAGTTATGTCTCAAGCCACTCCATAATACTTGACTTATCTACTAAGATCTAGATTTTCCATAAAAGGAGTTTATGACAGTGATAGGCAAGTGTCAGAGTCACGATTTGAAATCAGTTCTTCCTGACCCTAAAACCAACATCCATCATTTTATTATACTACTCTTTTCTAGGAATTAAAAAAAATTTTTTTGGTCTAGACTTATCATTAACATGGCAAAATACTTTTGTAGAAATGTCCCCCATTAAAATATTTTTTAAACGAAAAGAAGAAAAAAGTTCAGAAGAAAGCACAAACAAGCAAGACATCATAAAACTTTTGAAAGTATATAATGTGTTGAACTTATTATGTGTCTTTGGTTTTAAAAAAATGTAGACAGTTTTTGTGAAAGGTTGATTTACTATTTCACATACAATCCTCTTTCTGTCTTATACTTTGTAGACTACATTGTTTTCAGATAATCCCATTACTGGCTCCTCAAGAATTTTAAAACAAAGAAATGAATTGACAATGAATCCATCTTGCCTAGTTCCCAGAAAATACCTCTCTGCTCAGAAGACTGAATTTGAAATGAGACAATCAAATCCTGAGTAACCAGAGATCCACTCCCAGCCACCCTAGCCTCTGAACTCAAAACATTCCATCTTTAGGCTTAATTCCCAATCAGCTGAGCAACCTAGCTTCTATCCTCTTTTCAAAAGACTATTTAAGCATCCCTTTTTCTGTATTTCAGTGGAAATCCTAATACTAAAATTCTGTGTCATTTCCGAGATTATAATCTATCTGCCTCAATTAAAGACACTTTTTAGAACTACATTGGTACTTCTGTATTTTTTTTTCAGGTTGACAGCATATAGAAATGTTTGAGGTTTTGGTGGCTATGTTTAGAATTTTAAAATTAAATATTTTTAAAAATAGATATTTCCTTCCTGGGGCAGATGGACAAACTTTGTCTGTAACTGATGTTCTTAGAAAGTTGCCTTGAGCACTAAGAGGTAAAGTGATTGAACTAGTTAGTATGTGCCTGATTAAGGCTAACTCGAAAGCCACTCTAGCACACTTCCTTTCACAAACCAAAATTGTACTTAATAAATTATAGGAATTTTCTGTTTCCTTTATTATTTGGGATTCTGGGTCATTTCTTCTGCAATTTTTGCTTAAATAAAAGTCTACATTAGTGTTCCATCCCCTGAACAAAAAAAGCTGTCCTATAAGATGCAAAAATTTATTTAAGAGTCATAAGCATACCTTAGATAAACCAGAGGAAGAATCGTAATCATCTGTGACTCATTGAAGACATATAAAACCTCCTCCTTAATCAGTCTATTTGTGAATACTCTAAATGTCGTTTTAATATGTAACCTGACTTAATTTACCTATAGAGTTTGTTTGGTGAGGTTTATCTTCTAATGGGATAGATGAATTTATAATTTGATTCAACTGAATTTGTTCAATTTTTGTGACTTTGAAGAAGTATGGGATTATGGATCTATCTTCTCTTTATTTTTATGGCCTAAGAGGGAGGTAAAAAACTGAAATATGTAAATGAATTTTTCTTCTTCAGTTTTAGCTCTTCCCAGTTTGGGTATCAGTACCATATTTGTGTCATAAAAGAAATTTGAAAGGATCCTTTCTTCCCCTAATTTTCTAAATAGTTTATGTAGTATTAGAGTTAATTGTTCTTTGAATATTTAGTAGAATTCTCTTAAGAATCCATATGGCCCTGGGACTTGTTTCTTAGGGAATTCTTTGATGGTTTGTTCAATTTCTTTTTCATTGATGAAGTTGTTTAAGTATTGTTTCCTCTTTTGTTAATCTAGGTAGTGCATATTTTTGTAAATATTCAATCTATTTCACTCAAGAGTGTCAGATTTATTGACATATAGTTTGGCAAAATAACTTCCAACAATTACTTTAATTTTTTCTTCGTTGGTTGTGATTTTGTCTTTTTTTTTTCATTTTAACACATGTATTGATAATTTGGTTTTCTCCTTTTTTTAAAAAAATGAATTCTTTCTCCATCAGTTTGACATTATTTTGTCTATAAGAAGCTTGTCAGAATCCTCAAGGTTGTTCCAGTTTTCTCTGAGACCTGAACCTGTGCTTTATCATAATAATAAAACCTCAGGTGTTTTTACCTCCATAATTTCTGCATCATGGTAGATATATATTTGGCAGCACTTACCTGCCACATGAACCCAGAGAGGAAATGTTTCTCCCACAACAATAGCTATTGGAACAAATTGGTTTGAGAAAAGAGAAATACATATGGTAACCTCAGGTTGGCTTTCTAAGGGTATGTGACCATCGGTCTCTGTGTATTTGGCTGAGGACTGCGAGTGATGAATATAGGGGTCTGGCTCCCCAGGGTAATGTGCATGGGTGTGAAAGGGAGCGTCATCATGGCAAAAAATGCTTCTTCAGAGAAGTAGATTCTGTTTTGCCTGAAAGAGAACATCTAGTTACCCCAAAATAAAGAATCCTCTCTTTAAATTCTCTGCTTGATTTCTGTCAGTGTCTAGAACATAGGGTGTGCTTTAAACATATATATATATATATATATTTGTGTGTGTACATATATATATATTTGTATATACATATATGTACATATATATATATATAATTGGATTGATTAGTTTAAACTTAATTATGGAGGTAAGCAGAAGGGTTGTTACAGACTATACTTGACTCTGATTATAAAAGTTTAATGTAAAAAAGTAAATAAATAAACTCTGGGGCTGAGTATTTAGGCTCCAGTAAAGATCTCAGAAGGAACTCCTTTATACTATGAGTTATAAACAGATCTCAATTCAACTGTAATGCTAAGGTTAGGTCTACCAGTCACAGAAGTGGTATTATATATAAATAGTGCTCACAAAGCCTTAGAAGCTTCTCATCTTAAAATGATGTTTATTTGGGGGTCACTGAACTCCTCTTGAATCACACAGCAAAGAGAGTGGGATGCAAACCTCCAGAGAACTTCTGGAGAGCTTCCCTAGCCCACACTGGAAAACCTGAAAAGAAATGCTGAATGTCAATGCTATTAAGTACTTTTAAGATCTTTTCCTTCTTACCAACTCTCAGTAGCTCTATGTCTTTGACTGGCCTCAGGTAATTTCAACTTGGCTTCAATAAAATGGGTAATATTCCCTAAGGAGATAGGGAAAGGAAGAGATTTGACTAGAGATTTTGGTCTTGTAGTTTGTGTACCCTACTTGCATGTCCCTGGAAAGATCCAAAGACTCCAATCTCAAATGTGAAATAGTTAAATACCAAGGGTTCCCATTCCACATGTACTCAGAGCCTTTGTGAGCAATGGAAAACCAATTATATGATTCTGTGTGTGGTATGTAAGAGTGAGTTGAAGAGGTGAAAGAGTGAAGACATGGAGAATGGACTCAGGTAAGCAAGGAAAGTGACCCAATGATACCCACTGGAATTTTGGGGATTGACTTCCATGGCCATTTCAATGAAGTTCATACTTTTCTGCTCTGTCAATAGCAAAGGGCTGAAAAAAAGTTAAAAGAAAGTAAAAGAAAAGAAGTTCATTTGGGGTCAGGTGAAAGTCTAAAATATGCCATAGAGAAATTGGTAAATGAATGATAGCAGCGCCCTTTGAAATAATAAAAACAACAACAACAATAATGCAATACAGAGACTTCTCAGTTTTGCAAAGCATTTTCCTGGAATAACCCTGGTAGGTCAATGGAGCACTTGTTATTATCTTAATTTTACAGATGAAGAAACTGAAAAGGTTAAGTAATTTGCCTGAGGCCATGTAATGAATGAGGATGAGAGTCAAGACTTTAACTCAAGGTCTTCTTGGTTCCAAGTCTAGAATGCTTAATTGGAAGCCATCCAGATCCTAAATACCACTCAAAAGCAAATGGATTTCTATCATTATTCCATGTATAACTCTTTAACCTTCTAGAAGAAATTCTCTATATCACCTATCATTTAGTTGGGCCTTCCCCCCAGATAAGAGAATTCCTCTGGATCCATTATATTCCCGAGGCAGATCCTCAACTAATCACTTTCTGGGCTGTGAAATATTTCCAGGATGGTGACGTAAGAAACAGTGACTATGGTCATCATTTAATGGTGGCATTCATAGCTTTTATCTGTAAACCTGGCTCCCCCAAAGAAAATAAATAGAACTTTAACGAATGGCTACTGAACATAGCTCTTAAACTGTGTTTCTAGAATGAAGGAATGAAAAAATATATTTTATGTACTGCTATGTTTCAAGAACTGTATTAAGTACTAGCCATGAACACACCATAAACACAAAACAATCAAGATAGTACCTCCCTCAAGGAGTTTACATTACAATAGGGGAAGTCTGGATTGGCCAATGATGTAAATTATCAATGTTATGCTACAACCTACTTATACCATCATATTTCTCCATAGCCCTTTGAGTCATCCCCAATTTGATTCTTTTAAAATTGTGGTGTTATATAATTCATAGCTATATAACATCATTTAGAGACTACTGGGAGAAGACACATGGCATTGTCAATATATTGAGTGCTGGTAGGGAAGTCCAATGAGTAGATGGGTTATTGAGCCACTGTTATACAAGAGGGAGAGCAATGGAATTAAAATGAGAGGATCTAGGTTCAGATGTTGGCTCAGTCTCTTACTACTTGTATGATTTGGGGTAAGTCACTCCTACTTTCTGGCTCCCAGTTTTCTCACTTGTAAAGTGAAGGGTTTGTCCTGGGCGATTTATAAAGTCCCTTGCAAAAATTCTTTCAGTAAAAGAGAATTTGGAAAATGTTAGACCACAGTCAATTAGTCCTAATTTTCCTAAGAGGTCCCTGAAGAAGCAATATTCTGTATTAACTAAACAGGCAAACATCTGATAGGAATGGGAGTTGACATGCTATATGAGGGCTTAAGAGTCTCTTTTATGCCCATGGATATTAAAGACAGGAAGAAGAATTTCACCTTTGCCAAAATAGATCAAAGCAATATTTTTTGTGCTATCTTATGTCCTCAAAAATATTTACAAAGTAGCAATAAAGTAACTGTACACCTACTGGGGAATGGTCAGACAAAATGAGGTCTATTAGTAAAACAAAATATTACTGTAGCATTAGAAAGAACAGTAGGAAAACTTTAAAGAGAAACGGAAACATCTGCATGAGTTGATTGACCCAGGATGAATTAAACCAGAAAAAAAAAATTAATAAGCACAATGGCTTCAACAATGCAAATGAAAATAGCATAAAACAAGACAGAATATCTATAATTATAATAATTAATCTTAGTCCCAAAGAAGAGATGAGGAAATTCACTTCCTTTCTTCAGAACAGGTAGTAGACTATGAGTATAGGATATTGCATAGATAATTATACACACTCTATATACTGGCTGATTTTACTTTACTGGTTTACTTTTCTTTGTTTCCCAGAAAGCTAAAGGGGAAAGCAGGGAAGGATATATCCACAAGCGACTGTGATACATAAATAAAATATATGAGTGAAGCTTTGAAAGAAAAAGAAAGTTTAGGAGCCTGACATTCTTGTACAAATGGAGGGCTGTTCTACTCCTAGATGGTGGTAGGCCACAAGATCACTTGCAGGGAGGGCAGCTGTTTCCTAAAAGATTCCTTGAGACTGTTTAAAAGCTGTTTAAGAACTTAGTTGAAACTCCAAAGTTTTTGTTTTTTTGTGTTTTTTTTTAAACCTTTACCTTCTGTCTTGGAATCATTACTGTGCATTGGTTCCAAGGTAGACGAACGTTAAGGGTGAGGCAATGGAGGTTAAGTGACTTGCCCAGGGTCATATAGCTAGGAAGTATCTGAGGCCAGGTGTGAATCCCAGACTTCTCATCTCCAGGCCTGACTTCTCAATCCATTGAGCCACCTAGCTGGTCCCCAAAGTATTTAACCATAAAATATGGAATGGACTATTTAAGAGCAAATGTTAACTGATCGATGATGCCAAACATAAAAAAGCTCTACATGGTCCTTATTACATGAAAGAGTAATAACTGAGTCAAGAGGAGGAATAGGGGTCTCCCAGCCCCAAACAGGTCAACTCTAGGGAAAAGATTTTGTTTACACCATAGGGTATATGGACAAAACATCAGCGGTTGAACTAGGTGGTAAGATATAAGAATCAAAAGCTTTACTTTGAGAGTTTTCAATTCAAAGACAGTAAAGCGAATGGCAACTGGTCAGAGAGAAATCACAGAGTATCATAGGACCAGATATTGTTTAGGCAAATCCATTACTTATATCCTCTTCTAGGATATAGTTCAAGGGCAGAAAGAAGCACTTTCAGTCAAGGATCAAGAGCCCTAAGGAGCAATATTACTTTTGGTCACAAGAGATGAGAATCCTTAGAACAGTATCGTTCCTGTCCTAAGAGAAGAAGGGCCCTGAGGAGCAATATCAGTTCCAATGCCAAGGAGTCAAGAATCCTTCCTAGGTAAGGAACAGAGTATACCAGGAAAGCAGTGACCATATTTCTCCCTAGATCATAACTTTTTGGAAATACTGAAAACTGGAACTAGCTCTGAAAATAACAATGCAGGAAAAAAACTTAAGATAATACCCCAACCTGCCCCACAGGGAACAGAGCCCCAAACTTTAACATTAAGTTCAAAATCAAGAAATAGTATAGGAAAATGAGTAAGCAACAACAAAAAAAGAACCTGATCAAAAATTTTACAATAGTTACAAAAAAGATCAAGATACAAACTAAAAAAACAAAACAAAAAAAAACATAGATTTGACAAAAAAATAAGAATTTCTAAAAAAATAAAAATAATAATTCTTAAATTTAAATAAGAGAAGCAGAGGAAAAATTATGTAAAAAAATAAAAGCAAAACAAAAAAAAATATGAAAGGACAATTAACAACTTGGTAAACTAGGTACAAAAAATACTGAAGAAAATAATACCTTAAAAAAACAGAATTAGCCAAATGGGAAAAGAGGTATAAGAACTCACTGAAGAAAATTTTTATATTATTAATATTTTAAAAATTAGAATTGGGCAATTAGAAGCTAGTAAGTTCATGAAACATCAAGAAACAATAAAACAAATACAAAGGAATGAAAAAAAGAATAAAATATGAAATATCTCATCAGAAAAATAACTGACCTGAAAAATAGATTGAGGAGAAATTTAAGAATAATTGAATTGCCTGGAAACTATGATTTTAAAAAAAAAGAGCCTACACAACATATTTCAAAAAAAAGTATCAAACAAAAGATCAAGAATATCAAGGGAAATAATGAAAAAAAAACGTGAAGGAAGGTGGCCTAGCAGTACCGGATATTAAATTATACTATAAAACAGTGGTCATCAAAACGATATGGTGCTGGGTAAGAGACAGAAGGGAGGATCAGTGGAATAGACTTGGGGTAAGTGACGTCAGCAAGACAGTGTATGATAAAACCAAAGAGCCCAACTTTGGGGACAAAAATTCACTATTTGACAAAAACTGGTGGGAAAATTGGAAAACAATATGGGAGAGATTAGGTTTAGATCAACATCCCACATCCTACACCAAGATAAATTCAGAATGGGTGAATGACTTAAATAAAAGAAGGAAACTATAAGTAAATTAAGTGAACACAGAATAATATACTTGTCAGATCTATGGGAAAGGGAAAATTTTAAAACCAAGCAAGAGTTAGGAAAAATTACAAAGTATAAAATAAATAATTTTGATTATGTTAAATTTAAAAGGTTTTGTACAAACAAAAACAATGGAACCAAAATCAGAAGGGAAACAACAAACTGAGAAAAAAATCTTTATAACAAAAAACTCCAACAGAAGTCTAATTACTTAAATATACAAGGAGCTGAATCAATTGTTTAAAAAAAATCAAGCCATTCCCCAATTGATAAATGGGCAAGAGACATGAATAGGCAATTTTCAGGTAAAGAAGTCAAAACTATCAATAAGCACATGAGAAAGTGTTCTAAATTTCTTATAATTAGAGAAATGCAAATCAAAACAACTGAGGTACCACCTCACACCTAGAAGATTGGCTAAAATGATAGCAGGGAAGAGTAATGAACGTTGAAGGGGATGTGGCCAAATTGGGTCATAAATGCATTGCTAGTGGAGTTGTGAACTGATCCAACCATTCTGGATGGCAATTTGGAACTATGCCCAAAATGCTCTAAAAGATTGCCTGCCCTTTGATCCAGCTGGATTTGTACCCCAAAGAGATCATAGATAAACAGACTTGTACAAAAATATTTATAGCCGTGCTTTTTGTAGTGGCAAAAAACTGGAAAATGAGGGTATGCCCTTCACAGTTGGGGAATGGCTGAACAAACTGTGGTATATGCTGGTGATGGAATACTATTGTGCTCAAAGGAATAATAAACTGGAAGAATTCCAAGTGAACCGGAAAGACCTCTAGGAACTGATGCATAGTGAAAGGAGCAGAGCCAGAAGAACATTGTACACAGAGACTGACACACTGTGGTGGACTTCTGTACTAGCAGCAGTGCAACAATTCTGAGGGATCTATGGAAAAGAATGCTACCCACATTCAGAGGAAGAACTGTAGGAGTTGAAACACAGAAGAAAAAAAAACAAAAACGCTTGTACACATGGGTTGAGGCAGACATGGTTGGGGATGTAGACTCAAAATGACCACACCAATGCAACTATCAATGATATGTAAATAAGTCTTGATTGATGACATGTTAAAACTAGTGGAAATGCACATTGGCTGGTGGGGGGGGGGTGAATGGGGGGTGAGTGAAGAGGAAAGTGAAAACATGAATCATGTAACCATGGAAAATTTGTCTAAAAAAAAATATTTAAATCTTAAAAAAATTTGTCAAGAAAAACTGTAACAAAATAATAGAAACAATGGGTAAAATAGACTGAAAGAACCCACCAATAACCTCCTGAAAGAGATACCAGAATAATATTATAGTCAAATTCCAGAACTCCCAGATCAAAGGGAAAATGTTTCAAGGAACCAGAAAGAAACCATTCAAATATCATGCAGTCCAATTAACATTGCATAAGATTTAGCAGCTACCACATTAAAGGAGCAAAGGGCTAGGAATATGGTATTTTGGAAGGCAAAAAAAAAAAAAAACAACAACTAGGATTACAATGAAGAATAATCTATCAGCACAACTGAGTATAATCCTTCAAGGGAAAAAAAGATATTTAATGAAATAAATGGCTTTCAAACATTCTTACTGAAAAGACCAGAGCTGAATAGAAAATATGGCTTTCAAAGACAACTCAAGAGAAACAGAAAAAGAAAAAAAAATGAAAAACATAAGGGACTCAATAAGATTAAACTATTCCTATTTCTGTATGGGCAGGTGACACTTGTACCTTCTAATATCTTGATCATTATTATGGTAGCTAGAAGGATTTTACATAGAAAGAGGTTTCTGGAATGGGTTTATTATGTTAGGGTGATATAAAAAATAAAAGAAATGAATAAGTGGAAAGAAGGATGCCCTAGGAAAAGAGAGAAAGGAGAGGAAGAAAGGGGAAAATTATCTCACTTAATAGAGGTTTACAAGGAAAAGCTTTTATATATGAGGAGAAAATGGGAAGGGCAATACTTGAAAACCTTATGTTCAAATTGATTCACAGAGGGAATATATATACACACATGTTTGTATGTATTTACATAAGTATATGTATGTATATATAGATTCAATTACATATGACATATAATTATATGTACAACATATGTGTTCACATTAATATGTGGTTGTACCTATCTATCTAGATATAGATATATAACTATAGATATAGACAGATATACACATTCCATTGTTAATAGAAATCTATCATAACTACAGGGAAGTAACAGGAAAGTGGATAAGAGAAAGGGGAAGGTGATTTAAAAAAAGGAGGGCATATAAAAAACGGCAGAGTTTAAAAAAGATAGATTTTTAGAGGAGGGACAGTATTAAAAAGTGAGAAGGATAAATAAGAAATGGAATGAAGGGAAATGCGCAGATAGTAATCATAAGTAAGAATATCAATGAGACAAACTCGCCCATAAAATGGAAGCAGATAGATAGAATGAATTGGAAACCAAAATCCAACTATATTTTGTTTACAAGAAAAACACTTCAAACAATGAGATATAAGCAGAGTTAAAATAAGGACTGGAACAGAATCTATTTTTCTTTAGCTGAAGTGAAAAAGGCAGTGATAGCAATCATGATCTTAGACAAAGCAAAAGCAAAAATAGACCTAATTAAAAGGGATAAGAAGGGAAACATCATCTTGTTAAAAGGAACCACAGACAATGAAGTAATAGCAATCTTAATCATATATGCGCCAAATGGCATAGCATCCAATTTTTTTTAAGTTAAATTAATTACAGGAGGAAATAAATAGTAAAACTATACCAGTAGGGAATTTCAACTTTCCCCTCTCAGAGTTAACCACAGAATAAATAGCCACAAAATAAATAAGAAGGTAGTTAAGGAGATGAATAGATTCTTAGAAAAAATTAGATATGATAGCTATCTGAAAAAACTGAATAGAAATAGAAACGAATATAGTTTTTTTTTCTTCAGCTGTACATGGCACCTTCACAAAAACTGGTCATATATTAGAACACAAAAAAAACCTCATAACCAAATTCAGAAAAGCAGAAATATTAAATGCATCCTTTTCAGATCATATTGCAATAAAAAATGCAATAAAGAGCTGTGGAAGAGTGGTTTAATAATCAATTGGAAATTAAATAATTTAATCCTTAAAAAATGAGGATCAAAGAACAAATCATAGAAACAATTAATACTTTGAATAAAGAGAATGACAACAATAAGACAACATTCCAAAATTTGTGAAATGCATCAAATACAGTACTTAGGAGAAAACATATCTCTAAACACAAAGCAATAAAATAGAGAAAGAGCAGGTCAGTGAACTCGGCATGAAATAAATAAACTAAAAAAAGTTAGAAAAAAGGTAGTTTTAAATCCCCAATTAAACACCAAAGGGGAAATTCTGAAAATCAAATGAGAGATGAATAAAAATGAAAAGTAAAAACCCATTGAATTAATAAATAAAACTAATAGCTAGTTTTATTAATAAAACAGATAAACTATTGGTTAATTTTATTTCTAAAAAGTAGAAAACCATATTTCCCATATAAAAAAGAAGATGAATGCATTGCCAATAAAAATGAAATTAAAGCAAATATTAGGGTTTATTTTGCCCAATTATAGGTCAAGAAATCTGATAATCTAAGAAAAGTGGATGAATATTTTCATACTTAAATAACCCTATCTTTAACAAATAAATTGAAAAGGCTATCAGAGTTCCCGAAGAAAAAATTCACAGGATCTGATTGATTTATAAGTGAATTCTACCAAACCTCTAAGGAATAATTAATCCTAATACTATATAAATGATTTCACAAAATAGGCAAATATGTTATGCCAAATTTTTCTTGTAACATAAATATGTCTTTGATACCTAAAATTGAGAACAAAAATAGAGAAAGAAAATGACTGACCAATTTCCTTAATAAATATCAATACAATTTTTTTAAAAATACTAACAAGGAGTTTATAACAATATACCACATATCCTATGACCAGGTTAAGATTTATATTAGAATGTAAGACAGATCAAAATTAAGAAAATTATAAGCATAATTGACCATACAAATAACAAAACAAAACCAACAAAAATCATATATGATATTAATAAATACAGAAAAAGTCTTTGACAAAGTACAATACTGTGTTGTTATTAAAAATACTTGAAAGCATAGGAATAATAATGGAGTCTTTCTCTAAAACGATAAGTAGCATCTATCTAAAACTAAGAGCAATCATGATCTGTAACAGAGATAAACTTAAAACCTTCCCATTAAGATCAAAGGTGAAGGAAAGATATTCATTATTACTTATTCAATATTATTCTACAAATGCTAACTATGAAATGAAAAAATTTAAATAAGGAATGAGGAAACAAAATTATCACCTTTTGTAGATGATATGATGTTATACTTAGTGTACACCTAGAGAATCCCCTAAAAAAACTAGTTGTCTATAATTGTCTCACAAAGTTGCAGGATATAAAATAAATCCACATAAATCATCTATATTTCTATATACCATCAACAAAACCCAAGAGGAAGAGAAAATTCATTTAAAATAACTGCAGACAATGCAAAATACTTGTAAGTCTACCTGCCAGGGACTAGGAACACGATTTCAAAACATTTTCCACACAAATAAAGACAAGTGTAAACGATTTGAGAAATATTAGTTGCTCATGGGTAGGCCACATCAAAATAATAAAAATGACAATTCTACCTAAGTTTACTTATTTATTCAGTGCCATGCCAAACAAAAAGCCAAATAAGTATTTTATAAAGCTAGGAAAAATAATTTCAAAATCCAAATGTAAAGGAAGGTGGCCTAGCAGAATTAGATTTCAAACTATTTTACAATACAAATACATTACAAAAAATTTGAGGAGTTCTCCTCAAAACAATCTGGTTGTAACTAAGAAATAGATTGGTGAATAAATAGAATAAATTAGGTACACAATTTTTGTTCAGTCATTTTTTCAGTCACATCTGACTCTTCATGATCCCATTTCAGAGTTTTCTTGGCAAAGATACTGGAATAGTTTGTCATTTCCTTTTCCAGATCATATGACAGATGAAACTTAAGCAGGGTCAAATGATTTGGCCAAGATCACACAAAGTTATCTGAGGCCATATTTGAACTCAGGAAGATAAATGTTCCTGATTCCAGGCCCAGCATTCAATCCACCATACTATGTCACTATCTGCTTTGCTGTCCTTAGTGCTACAGCCCCACCCCCATTCCTTTAAGGGTCTCCTTTGGGTGGAATGAATTTAGATATGATTTTATTTGAGTTTATCACCAAAATCTGACTTACTAACCATGATTTGAAGGCAGTGTGTTTGGGCCTTGCTTCCCTTAAGCAATTTAAATTCTCTTTCAACACTCATTGCCTCAACTAATATTCTGCAAAGTGCATTTAGCTGAAGCAACAGACTGCTCTACCCATCATTATGGAAATAACACAGCAAGAACATTTACCTATCCCTGATAGCATTCTTTCAGTATTATTCTCCAAGTTTTATGGCTTCTGACTCAAAACTGACAAAAGCGAGGTAAGATTAAAGCCTGGGGTCTATATGGAGGTTCTGTGTTGGGTACATCAATGGTTCCTTGTCAATGGAGTTGAAGACAGATAAGGATCTATGAAAGCCATGAAAAGCCTTTCCTAGTCCTTAACTGTTGTCTTGATGAGATAATGCATATATTAGTAGGTCTCTGAACAAGTAACAACCTTCAGCTAGGATTCAATGCATGAATTTGAAGAGTATAGGGAATATGCTCTTGGAAGGCATTCTAACAAAGCAAAGAACCTGTTTCTCTGAACCTGATTCTCCAGATTATATGCACCCTGTCTCCTCGTTGTTTCTAGCCTGAGCTTGTTTACTCTACTTGTGCAAGAATGGACCACCTAAGTTGTGAACTGATCCAACCATTCTGGATGACAATTTGGAACTATGCCTTCCCTTTGAACCAGCCATACCATGGCTGGGTTTGTACCCCAAAGAGATCATAGATAAACAGACTTGTATGAAAATATTTATAGCCGTGCTTTTTGTGGTGGCAAAAAACTGGAAAATGAGGGTATGCCCTTCAATTGGGGAATGGCTGAACAAACTGTGGTATATGCTAGTGATGGAATACTATTGTGCTCAAAGGTATAATAAACTGGAGGAATTCCATGTGAACTGGAAAGACCTCCAGGAACTGATGCAGAGTGAAAGGAACAGAGCCAGAAGAACATTGTACACAGAGACTGATACACTGTGGTAAAATCGAATGTAATGGACTTCTGTACTGGCAGAAATGCAATCACACAGGACAATTCTGAAGGATTTATGGAAAATAATGCTACCCACATTCAGAGGAAGAACTACAGGAATGGAAATACAGAAGAAAAACAACTGCATGAACACATGAGTTGATGCAGACATGATTGGGGATGTAGACCTGAAAAAACCATCAATAATATGGAAATAGGTCTTGATCAATGACACATGTTAAAACCAATGGAAATATGTGTTGGATATTGGGGTGGGGGTGAGGGGAGGTGAAGGAGAAAGTAAGAACATGAATCATGTAACCATGGATAATTTTTCTAAATAATAAAAATTATTTAAAAAAAAAAAAAAGAATGGACCACCTAGACTTGGCTTTAGAAATAGCTCCTATATTTTTATTCTCTAGGAAAATTCTCTTGTTGTTCCCTTCTAACCTTCCATTTTTCACATCCTCAGCTGCCTCTCAGGTCTCCATGGATACAGATCTTCCTACTTACTACCTTGCAGGAAGTCCTGGTCTCATCCCCAAATTATGTGGTAGGACATGGCTCTGCCATTAAGTCCTCATTTCTATCAGTGTAGCTAGAGGACACAAGATGGCAGGTACTGCTAGATGAATACTTATGCCTAAAAATCTTCTTGCAGTTTACTTGATTAGTTGAATTCCTCCTTCATGGAAGGTATAGGGCAAGGCACTGGGAATATAAATAATTGTTGTATTGATGTTGGTAAGGACCAACCCTACTAAGCAGGCTAACTCCTGAGTAGAAACCATGATGGCTTAGCCACAACGGCCCTCTCAGGTGAACCCCCAAGTCAGGAGCAGTAAGCAGTGTGATCTGCTCACATTAACCCCCAGAAGCAACTGATTAACCCTTCTCAACTGTCCCTTCACCCAAAGTTCTCCACGGGGGTTAGAATATCGTGGTACTTGCCCTCAACAAGTTTATTTGACACCCAAGGTTGCGATTATTGTAAAAGAAAATTAAATGGATCTGTAATTTGGTGAATGTCACAAGTTAATTTTTTTGAAGATAAATTAGACTTTACTTTTGAGTCCATCAAAGTATGTGCTGAAAAATGTTCAACAATCAGCTCTGGGGAGAGGAGGATATTTCATACCCCACTTTTAATTTTAACTGTTTTATCAATATTTTCTTTAGCACTTTTTTAAGTTTAGATACAATCAACAAAACAATAAACAATCTCTGAATGTACCTTGCCTATTTCCAAATTATAAATGCCCATGCTGACCATTGTGCCCTGTATGAACTGGCTCTAGCAAATCTCTATGGTCATCTTATCTCTTCTTCTCAATTAGACTGTAAAATCTTCAGTAGTAAGAATTATTTGAGGGGTAGCTAGGAGCCAGGCCTGGAGATGAGAGGCCCTGGGTTCAAATATGACCTCAAATACTTCCTAGCTGTGTTACTCTGGGCAAGTCACTTAATCCCCATTGCCAAGCCCTTACTGCTCTTTTACCTTGGAATCAATAATTTAGTAAAAATTCTAAGATGGGAGTTAAGCATTTTTTTAAAGAATCACTTGCCAATTATTTGCTTGGCATTCCCATTTCATTTTTCACAAGATCATATATTCTAGAGCTGGATGTGACCTCAGGGACAGATAGTCCAACCTATTATTTTATATATGAGTAAACTAAGGTCTAGCAAAATCACGGTGAAGAAGGAAGTATCAGAGGAGAATTTAAACTCAGGTCTTCTGCCTCCCAAGCACAGAACTTTGCTATTCCTCTTCATACTGTACACTTGCTGATGTCCCATCATTTGTGTTTCTACTGGACTATAGGTTATTTGTAGTGTTACTTCTATGGAGACCATTATATTTCCTCATTTGCAACTATACAGAATCGCCAGGAAAATGTTTCCTTTTTATTAAAGATGGAGCTTTTAGGCCAGGAACCACTTGAGATGTCTATATTGAAAGCTGAGATATTTCCCAGATAAGACCCAAAGCAGTCTCTTTCTTCTATTCAATTTTAGGCTCAATCAGTCACCCATCAGTAGCAGCTATCTGTATGCTAGATCTCTTTTTAAGTATTAATTTAATGGACTCTGCCTCTATCTATATGTCATAGCCTAGGAAAAGGTTTTTCCTTTAAAATTTTTCTTTTGTTTAAATTCATTTTGTTCCTTAATTAGGCCATAGCACTTAATCAATGACAATATGCATGTGAGAATAGTATAAAATACACCATGAATTTGTATTGCTAGAAAATGAAACAGGCAAGTCAGATGACAAAAATGAGAGACAGCAGATGGACCATGCAAGTGCCACACACTGTATGTGATAGAGCCAGCACTTCCCTAACACGCTTTCCCTCCTTCTACCCACAAAATGGGAAGGCCTTATCTAATAGAAGTCAAAGCTGCTCCAGGGATCTGACTGGCGCAGGATTCCCCAACCCAACTTCCGGGTCATCTAAGGGCATAAAAACTCCCAACCCTTTGGATTTGGTGGAGATCTGAAGACCACAAAAGTTACCGTATCCTAGGATCACTATATCCTGTCTCAATGACTAGATACATTTCTGAATGAAGACTACCTGAGGGAGGAAGATTTCAGAGAAGCAGGAATATATACAGACATATATTTAGATCTAGAAAGAACCTCAGGCGTCCCTGAATCCAAGCCCTTCTTCTTACAGATGGGAGAACTGAGGCACAGAGAGGGCTAAGTGATTTGTCCCAGGTCACTTAGCTAGTTCAAGGTAGAATTGGAACCTAGCTCCTCCTAATTTCAAGCTGAAACCCCTGTACACTAGGTCATACAAGACACATTAAGTTTAAAACAGAGTTAAAATTTGGGGATGGTAAACCTAGCAGAGATGGAAAAAGCAGAAGGCAAAAGTAAGCTAGATGGCAAAAATCAGTTAGACTTCAAGTGTGAAGGGAAAGAAAATCAGAAATGCTTGGCAATGGGTATCAGAAACTTAATAGGTTCAAAACAAGGATGTCTGATTGTTTGGTGGAAAAGCACCAATTTTTGGAGTTAGAAGACTTGACTTCAAATTCTAGCTCTGCTGCTTCCTACGTCTAAGACCTCATGCAAGTCATTTATCTGCCTCAGTTTCCTCATATATAAAATGAAGGAGTTAGGATAGATGATCTCTAAGGTCCCTCCCAACTCTGGTATGTTGTAATCCTATGTATTTAAGCCTTGAAAGACAAGGGTACAAGAATGATACATGGTTACTAGGTTACCAGAGTCAAAAATGAACCAATAGGAAGATTGGTTCAGAATTTAGCCAATGAATTCCTCCCAGCTCCCAGCCAGGGGCAAAGACAGATCCCAGGGCCATATACAATGTCCTACTGATGCTTCCTCAGGTTTCTGGCACTATAAGGGGACATCTGGATGGCTCCATAGATAGAAAGCCAGGTTTGGAGATGAGAGGTCCTGGGTTCAAATATGACCTCAGGCATTTCCTAACTGAGTGACCCAGGACAAGTCACTTATGTCCCATTGTCTAGCCCTTACTATTCTTCTGCCTTGGAACCAATACTCCATAAACAGAAGGTAAAGGTTTAAAAAAAAATAGAGTCATAAGGGATGGAGAGACAAACCATCCACCATCACAATGACAAAAATATATCTCAGTACTATGGCATCAATGCACCTCACCCCATCCTCAAATATATCAGGTAGGCTAGAAAAAAGTGAGCATATTTAGTCCGGCTTAGCATGGAATAGAGGAAAAGCCAAAGGACTTGAGCCTAGGGATCTGGATTTGAAATTCAACCCTGGTGCTTATTCTCTGTATACCAATGGGTCTCTCCTCTTTCAGTTCTCTGGGGCTCAAATTTTAGATGGAAAAGGAAGATGATAAAATTTGTTCTATTGGCTGCCACACAAGGTTTGCCAGGCAGAAAGCACAAGAGAAATGAGTTATTGCTAAGGGGAATATAATTTTTAGAAATTCCTCCATAATATGGTGATGGAATACTATTATGCTAAAAGGAATAATGAACTGGAGGAATTCCATATGAACTGGAAAGATCTCTAGGAACTGATGCAGAGTGAAAGGAGCTGAACCATTCGATACACAGTGGCATAATCGAATGCAATGGACTTCTCTACTAGGAGCAATGCAATAATCCAGGACAATTCTGAGGAATTTATGAGAAACAACACTATTCACATCCAGAGAAAGAACTGTGAAAATTTAAATGCATTAGAAAAATATATGCTGGATCACATAATGTGATAGGGATATGACTGGGATCTGCAGATATGAATAACAAAGAAATAGGTTTTGAACAATGATACATGTATAACCCAGTGGAACTGCTTATCAGTTCCAGGAGCAGGGAGGGAAAATGGGACGGAAAAATCATGAATCATGTAACCATGGAAAAATATTCTAAATAAAAAAATTAAAAAAAAAAGAAATTCCTCCATTGTAACTATTTTTTTGTTGCTTAATCATTTGGTTCGTTTTCTTATAATTGCAGAATTTCCTGTTAGCTCCCCTCCTCCCTTCCACCCATTTTTATTGAAACTTCTTTCAACATCTGTGTTCTCTCTGACCCATCATCCTACCCCCTCCCAAAGAAAGGATTAAAGGGACAGACACCAGAGGAAGAATCAGTGGCTGAGTCAAACACAAGAGAGCTACTATCAGTAGCTGGGAAGAGTATCAAAAGCAATTGAGCAGGACTTCATAAGACTCCTTTCTGTAACCTAGATTGCTAGAAGCCAACTTCTTTTAGTTAGCTTTCATTCTGATCTTGCCCAACGAGGCAAAAGCAAAAAAGAACAGACCTGACCCTCATTGCCCCAGAACCCTAGGTTATTTCTCTCTAGCCCCGAGCACTTTTCATATCCCAAACTCTAATTGCTCTACCAACAGCCAAAGGCTGAATTGTGAACCCTGAAGTATAATAAAAACAAAAGATTGATCGATCACATGTGATCTACAACAGACATGGAAGAAAAGGGAAGTGTAAGATTTGGGGAGTGCAAAAATAAGAAAGACAGAGACAGATTGACAGACAGACACACACACACACACACACA